>NW_005841976.1:113875-167989 GCF_000455745.1 Alligator sinensis | reverse complement strand
AGGCAGCACCCGCCAAATGCAGTATGTGGCTGCAGAGAGTGTCTCCCATGCAGCACCCTGTAGCCACACACCATGCCCCTCCTCGCACAGGTGTGTGTACGTGCGTGGCATGTGGGTGCAGGTGTGTGCACAGCATGTGGCTGGGTATGTGTGTGGCATGTGCTTGGCTGAGGTGTGGGGCAGGGCACACAGGGCTGGACACAGAGCGGGGGGGTTGCGTGCAGCCAGATGTGGAGTGACGGCAGCGTGGGCTGGTGGCGCTCTGTACCCACCACCCACCCGTCATTACTGATGGGCACTTTGCTAGTGCAAGATAAAAGGCTTAATGTTTTATACCATTTCTAGTTTAATATTTTGCCATGTAGTATTTATTTCTCATTAAATATGCTTTTATTTAATTTGCAAATTCACAGAACCATACCACCCTCTGTATATTACAGAATCATTCGAGACAAATGGATATGCAGTGTAGTCAGCTATGCACCATAGCTGAATTTACATAGGGTGCATCTACACGTGATGCTACATCATTGTAGCAACGCACTATGGTGATGTAACATCTGCAGGGGTCTACACATGACCCACAGCTACCTTGCTGTAGCAATGCACTCCCCCGGTATAGTGTGCTGCTATGGCAAAGTAACTGCTAAAAATGACTGTGCACCGCTCATGTGGCACAGTACGAGCTGTTACTGTGCCACAATTTAGTACTTCCAAAGGAAGTGTTGTAATTCTACTATTCACAGGAAATGCATAATTGCAAATTTATTGTATCAACTCTCCTTGTACTAATACAAGGTTGCATCTTAGTGCTAATTTCTGGCCACACCATAAGCCAGCAAGGTGTTCCAATGTAGATATCTAACAGCCAAGAATTTTATATTAGCAAAAATAGGTCTATCACAATTCACCTAGAGCACTTCATAGCAACAACAGATGGAGCTACATAAGAGTTCCTGGCATTAGCGGCTGTAGATAAAGTTGTAACTCAAGATTTGCTTACCAGAAAGCCTGCAAATCTCTCACAGTGCATGGCCCATATTAACTTTGTAGAAGATAACAGGAATAGTTGAAGTTACAGAACAAAAAAGGAGAACAGTGTCTTATCCACCTTCCACAGCATGGGCTATTAGGTGAGTCATGCAACAGGAACAAAGTAAGAATGAAAAAGATACAGAATTAAATTATTCTTTCCTTTACCTCCTAAATTGTAATTCAGCCCTGACTAACTTCTTGGATTTTTTCTCTACTCCTTTTTAATACCTTGCATGATTGAGCTGTAGGATATTTCTTGACCATAAGAAATTCATTTTAAAATATGTTATCAGAAGATAGGGTGAAGATGTCACACATAATTTTCATCATTTTGCTAGGAACAGAGTAAAAATGGTTTTGAGCAGATGACAGTAAAATGGATTTGATTATACGTAAATGTTAAAACACAGAAGTATAGTAGAGCTACAATCAGACAAAATTAAAGTTATCATCAACTAAGACACAAGATAAAATTATTTTTAGAGTACTAGTACCTCTGAACTGGGCAGCAATCTTTCCTGGCCTGCTCCTAAGTAATTGCACATGTTACACTCAAGAAAACATCACAGGCAGCAACTCAGTAACAGAGGATTCTTTCTACTGCCACAGATAATTAAAGATTTTTAAAATGCCATTAGTAGAGAACAATGTTCAAGAATGTATTTAAAATGCTACATGAATAACTGCTTTAAACTGGTGTATTCTCAGTCCATCACTCAGTGAATTAGACACACAGCTCTCCCATTAACACTAATAAGAGGTTTAACTTCATATGGAGGGCACTATCTAAGCTTTATACTCTTGGGAAGCAGTTGTGGGGCAACAGTATAATTTCAGGTTCAGTAAATGGAGCTAGCGTAGCTCATCAGCTGCTCAATGAAAAAAAAAGATAAATTCTGACGTGCCATGGGGCAAGGGGGGTGGGGAGGGGAGAGAAATTAACCATACTGATATATGCAAGTGTAATACACTGCAACTGCAAGCATAAATAAGACACATAAGTAATGGCACAATTTTCATAATTATTAGGTAATTCTAAGAAGAGCAGTGTTTCCCTCAAAGAGCAACAAATAAATAAATATTTTTAGAAGGCCTATTTGTGCAACACATTCTCCTTGATAACAATTAATAACCCTACAAACCTAAACAGAATTCTTTATATTGCCACGTGCTCATCCAGGGGAATATGGTCTGTTCAAATGAATGTGCATCATTAAGAACACGGCCAAGAACTGCAATAGGTTTACCAGCCAACAAGGCTGGCTAGCAGCCCTTTGAAAACTATGCAACATCCTAGGGGTCCTGACACTTATAGCGACATATGTATTTCTTATGTTTTCATGCAGATTTTACCAAGCTAGTTCCAGATTATGTCACAGTGGGACTGAACCTGACATCCCAAAAATGGCTTTCAAGACAAGAAGGAATGTCTTGCTGGTAAAGTACTGGAATTGAATTATGGTTTTCATTCTGGCTCTGTCATATATTACCTATGTCACCCTGAAAAACTCACTTAACCTTTCTGACTCTCTATCCACATATTTGCAAATGGAAAGTATATACTTCCTTCCTCCCAGGGGTGTAAAGAGGTTAAATTCACTAGTTTTTCATCGCTTGGACACTGCGGTGAAGAACACCTTAAAAAACAAGCAAACACAGGCATAACTAAAATTATGTATGTGGTCTTAGCCTCTCTCTCAACACAAAGAGGGCTCTGAAAGCTATTAGATATATTTTAATATTGGTATGTGATAATTTCTATAAACCACAGAAGGCAAAACTTACTTTGTACCCTGGAAAAATTCTGCAGCTGACTCTGAAAGCTTGAAAACTACCCGTGTCTTGTCACCACCTGCAAACTAAAGGGAAAGTTCAAGTTTGTTCCCATAATCCAGTTTTGCAAGGCATGTAACTTCACATAAAAGTCTGGCTTTATGTAGTGACTGCCAAAAATAAAAAAAATCAGATTTTAGGGGGAAAAAGCAGCAACTATCAATTCTCATCCAGTACAACAAGCATGAAGATGTCACTATTCCATTCTCAGCTCTGCCACTAAATTGCTGTATGATCTGGGGCAAACTCATCATTTTTCTCTTCAGTTTCTTTATTTGTTTGAGCTTATATTTATTTTCCTTTGTAAAATACTTTAAGATCTATAGCTGATAAATGCTGAGTAAGTGTTAAGCCTTATTGTACAATACTATTCTGTTCCCCTGTTGCCACCTGCTTTGTAGCAAGATCAAATGAGGCAGATATTAGAGTTTCTTAATCCCCATGAACTGTATTGAAAAGTTTGTTCACAGTGGTAATGGCAGGAATTATGTAATTATCTGACCATGTTGTGCCCAGTTACATGTACGTAATCCTAACTGCAGTCAGCAGGGTTGGATGTCTGTGCTGCAGGGTTTGACCTGAGAAATCTGGGGTAGAGAAAAAAAAAAAAACAAAGAAAATCAGCACACTGGAAGATACCGCTTTTCTTTCCAGAAGGTCATACTCTCAGCCCAGGGAAGGTGCTAACACAGATGGACTTATGGAAAAAAAAAACCCAGAAGGAAAAGGAAGTACAAGTTCCTAATTAGGAATTTTAACAAGCTGACATATAACCTTTGAGAAGAAGGATCACAAGGAGACTACACTTGACAAATTAATACTTTCTAGATCAGCGTTTTATTAAAATTAAAATGGAAAAAATAGGGAAGATCTGTTCATGAGGTCTATCATTCTATCTCTTATAAAGAATTATGAACATTTTCAGGCACTATTAATGCCTTGAAGAAAGTGGGAAGCATGGCATCAGAAATATCAGTGGCAGCCTACCCACCTATTTCCCCATTTTTCTTTGGCTATGATCATACAACAGTGGTTCTCCTAGGGTGCCATGAGACTTCCTCAGAGACATCACAATATAGGTGCTGCCACGACAGCAAAATAAAAGTGCCCCAGGTGACAGTGAGAAGCCTACATTGGCAGGCGAGCTGGGTGGTGCTACCGCCCTTCCTAGTCTGGCTCTACCAAGCTCCTCCTGGAAACAGAGGCACATGGGACAGAAGCATATGGGCCAGGTGGAACTATTTCCAGGAGACGTTGTGCAGGGTCAGATTGGGAAGGACAGCAGCACCAGCCAGCTCTCCTGCCTACTTTGGATTTATCAGAGATCCCTAATGAGGCAGGAGAGTACATGAGCTGCAACTCCGCAGCCCTTCCCAGTCTGGCTATATGCAAGTGTGTGCAGCACTTTTACCTAGTCACAGCGGCAGTGACAGCATCTGGCTGAGAACTACTAAGGTAAGCTGAGGCAGCAGACTTCAGTCTGGAGAAGCTATGCAGTACAACTGAAGGAAATTCAAAAAGAAATCAGTAATAAGACATTAAAATAACTGTATTAACTCCCCAAACAGAATCAATTAGTTAATTGTTCAAACAGGCAGACAGAGATTCAGTATCCCCGATTCAATAAGGACTTTTGTTTTCAATCTGGTCAATGTTAGTGTAGCAGTTTTCAGAAAAATGAAAGACTACATATTGAGCCTGCTTTTAACTCCTCAGTTCAGCACTGTTCCAGCTGATTAAAAATAAGAAGTCTCATCAAAAGGGGGGTCTTGAAGCACTGCAGGGCAGGAGAGAGAATACTGTTAGTTTAAGGCTGGGTGATTCAGATATATTTTGGTCAATCAGTTCCAATTCCCCCCTTCAATGGAGGAAGGTTTTTCATGGCCTCCTCTATGCCTCTTCTAAACCACCTCCCATGGTTAACACATGGAACACACTGCAGTAGTTCTGTGGTTCTCAGCTGGGGTGCCACAACTTTCAAAGAAGTTGTGGAGGGGTTTCCTGACTAAAAAAGTTGAGAACCATTAGCAAAGAGATTTTGTCCCAAAAGAAAAGAGGCATGACTCCTGAGCGATCGAATGCTTCCTATGTGGAATGATTTAGATGAAAAATATTAGTTTTCATATTTTAAGATGACTGTTTTATAAACTAGACTCAAGCCTTTATACGAAAAAAAAGTCCTGGAATGATCCACATCAAAATCACAGCTTTATACTTCCTAATTCAGTATGTAGAGCTGAGTTATCTCTGAATGTAGTACATAATAGGCCATAATAAAGCCCACAGTTATATTCCTATTTATTGCCAGTTTTATTTCTATGGGCCATAAACATGCACACCACTTTACATACAGAAAAAAAAAAGAAGTTCCTACTAGAAAAGAGTTTACAAGCCAGTGGAAACAAGTAATAGAACGACAGAGTATATATATTAAGGCATGATGAGGATGGGAAAAAAAACCAAGAAAAAAGACAGTCTGGTCCAGCAGTCCAGCATGGGGTATACCACAAATCTGCCAAATTTCACTCTGCCGTGCAATGCTCATCAGTATCTTAGTCCAACTCAGAAAAAAAATATGAAATAGGATTACAAAATAGCCTAGGCTTCTGAAGTCAGTGACGAAGAATCTGCTGCTGATGCTCCCTCTTGGCACTAATGACATGGTGGTCCCTGGCACACATTACACTTAAGGTGTGATTAACCAGTTAATTGTGTCTTAAGTAGTTACCTGGCCACATTACTGCAGTCGATGGTGTGATAAAACAAGGAATAAACTACACAGTTATTACATAAAGTGCACAGTAACTTTGTGGCTGGTTCCCAACATGCCATTAATTGAATGTGTGGCCAGGCTGGGAGCTAACAACTGATGCAGGCTCCCAGCCACAGGGACTCTTAGCACAGCTGACAGGGCTCCCAGCCTCAGAAGCTTGCTACCAACACCGTACCTAGACTCCTGGCAGCCCTGGATGAACTTTTAGTACCGGGCCCCTCTTCGACAGACATACTGATAATGATAATAAAAAAAAAATACTATTTTCAGGCCCCCTTTCTGTCCAGTCCCCGGGTAGCTGCCTAGTTTGCAGATGCATGTGTCTGGCCCTGCTTGCTGGTGCAAGGGAGTCTGTGTTCAGAAGCCTGGGCTCCCCCTGTACCAGCCATATAGTGGAATATTGTTTGATGCTTGATCCCACAGTCACACTTCCTGCTATGGCAAGAAGCATGATTGTGGGAATCACGCATCAAATACCATTGTGCCTCTAATTGCACATGTCAGGGGCCAGTTTCACAATGCTTCATGTACTACAGATAACTTCAGAGATTCCAGGAAAAATTCTGCAGGAGAGAATTAAGTGATCTTCTTGGAGATTCTACATAACCCTTAGGTGAAAGAAGATATAAAGGCAAATGATGCAGCAAATGGACCATGAGCTAAGTAAGATATGTTAAGTTTGGGGGCTCTGGTGTTTGTAGAATACTGTATAGCCCGCTTGTTATTTGGAAGCTAAGCCACTATAAACTGCCCTCATCTCAGCACAAGAAGCTAATCTAGGGAGCAGTGCGATTGGACTAATCAGGAGAGCTTTAAAACCAACAAAAGGGAAGGCTGAAACAATATCATTTAACACCAAATCAATATGCCAGATATAAAATTAATCAAAGCACCTAGGAACAAAACAACATGAAGTTATTTAACTGCTTATACACTTACACTCATAGGTTGGACAATAAAATAGAAGAATATAATTTCTCATTCATTAGTATAAATTCAACCCAGTTGGTATTATTTGCATGAATGGAATGCTGGAAAATAAAGGGAAGCGGAGGGGGGGAGGAAGGAGGGAAAAAATAGATTTTACTTATTTAAGAACGATAGAGTGGGCAAAAGGGAAGGGGACAGGTTGTCTACAGCAAAAATGGCATTGCTTGCTTCTCAGTCCCTGGAACCTCCCTGAAATAAACCCTGAAATAAACGAGCAACATTCTAACTAATTATGCATAAAATGACTCTTAGATGACTTCTTCTCTGAGTACCAAATCACAGCCTAAACAAATACAGAAAATCATATTTGTGTTGAGAATAAAGACTGCATTAAAATGGAGGACTTCAATCAGAGTAGCAAATGCCAGATGTTTCAATGCTGCCAGCACTAACAAAACTGAATTTGTAAAAATTGAAGATGAAATTTCCCCAATACAAAAAAGTGTTGCATCCAAGATAGCAGAACCCGCAACTTAATATATTAAAAGAAACTGATCTCCGAACTAAAATTTAGTCACAGCTTAGATACAAGTAAATGTAACTTGATTCATTATGTGCAAACAGAATCAGTAACATACATATTTAGTGCTCTAAGAGGACCAAATTATTAAACAAACCAGAAGGCAGAAAGAGTTTAAAAACATAAATAGTAATGACACTGATTATTGTAAACTGCTTAACATTTTACTACATGCCTCAGTTCTACAGTGGTTTGTGGAAAAGGGGGAAGGTGACAGCAAAGGATATACATTAGACTCTAGTAAGTGTAAAAACTGTTAAAGAACCAAAAAGTTGTACAGCGAAATCTATGACATACACAGTTAAGCTCAGTGCAGAAAGGAAGGGGGTTGTAGGTATATCAAGGAGAAAAAGAATCCAAGTAATGGTTTAAGTCCAGACAATGAATATGATAGAATTTTCAGTAATAATGCATAAAAGGTTTTTAAAAGAAAAAAAAAAAAAACCCAAAACACAGGTCTGTTCCATACGTGGGGAAAAAAAGCAGACAATGGTTTGCTACCAGGAAGCTAAGATAAAGAACTTCCTGCTCCAGAGTAACTGAGAATACTAAACAGCTGTATAATTAGACATTTTTATTAAAATCAACAAGTGCAGATTATCTATGTTGAAGAATTTTTAAAGAGCTGGCCAAATAACTTTCTGGACAATTACTATTGATTTTCAATATGTTTTGGAACACTGGGCAAGCCCCAAAAGACTAGAATATGTGTAAGGGATTGTTCATGTTAAAAAAGACAGGTGTGATGGCTTGAGCAACCACAGGTCTGTTAGTCTGCCATCAGTCCCACACAAAAAAATGGAATAACCAAGATAGGGCTTGCTTAATAAAGAAAATACAGTAATATTTAATGTCAATCACAAACTCAACCCTATGCTTTACAACAGGTGTGTCAAAGTCATCCACAGTTGGATCCAGACCTCAGGGCTCCTCCCAAACAGCAGGGAGGGACCAGAGGCGGCAGCAGCAGCGAGAGTCCAGGGACAGCAGTAGGAGCAGTCCAGTGGGCCCAGGGCAAGCAAGGGCTGTATCTGCACAACCCTAACCCCACTGCTGCCAATGACCATATCAATTGAAGTCCAGGAGCCCCAAATTCTGTGGTAGGCTCCAACCCCTGGCCTTGCCCCACAAGCTTTCAGTAGCTTGCCTGGAGTCCGGCAGGCTAGGACCAGATCTTTGACACCCCTGCTCTGATGAATCAGTAGATTCAAAGATGCTGTCCTCAGAGTGCAGGCCCATATCTGGGTTTGTCCTCCTCCTCCTCCTACTACTACTTGTTCTAATGCTGCTTTTTAGACAAACAGAAGGTGTCTGTTGCCAGAGCCAGATCAATGCATAGGCAAACTAGACACATGTCTAGGGCCCTGAGCTGCAGGGGGGCCCAGTCCTTCCCTCCATAGCAGCTGCATGAATGACCCCATCTGCCTCCCTTGCCTTCCCTTCCCCTACCTTCTGTTGGCCCTGCCGCCGCCACAGCTGCTTCCTAGCAGCAGCTTTGAGCCCCGCTCCCCAAGAGCAGCAGTGCTGGGAAAGGGAAGGCGTGTTGACCAGCCCAGGGCCCACAAGTTTGTTTGCCTAGAGCCCACTAAAGGGTTAATCCGGCCGTGTCTGTTGCCAAGACTTGCATCAAAACAGAGTTGGCGCCTTGAAAAAATATCAGGAATTAATGAGTTTTAGGGCTGCTATTTAGAAGACTTGAAAATGAAGACAGATTACAGGTGTGAAAAGAAATAGTTTCCATTATTTGTAAACCTTCTAATACCAGCTGTTTAACAGCTACTACCCCTAGACAACAGGGCTGATACTATACACATAAGTAGTTCATGCACTTATCTGATAGGCGTATAAGGGCCCCTTTACAGTGCAGATAAAGGCACAGTGGGATCTAATGGGCAATCTACACATGAATGCCACTGATGATTATAACACAATACTGTCAAGAGTAGTGTACTTCTGGTGGGGCACCCATGGCAGTCAGGTCAAAGGTGAGGTATCAGATGAAGAGCAATCCAACATAACAAAGACCTCAACAGTGGAGCAGAAGAATAAAGATGGCATCCTTCTCTACAGCTATGGAAGTAGATGAAAGCTCCAGTGGAAGAGCTTGACTTTAGTGTCGTCTTAGATCTCCTTGCCACTGGTTCTCTTCCTTCGAGATCCATGCAGCTGCTGATGCACAACGGCCTCCTCAGGTAAAACAATCACACTCTAGCTTCTCTCACACAGGCTTCTCCCACTGTATGTCTGGCAGGTGGTGTGGGATCATGAATCAGATCCTATCACACCTTATTGCCAGTGGAGGGGAGTCCGATACCCGGCTCCCCCTGCTCCATCAAGAAGCAAGTTCCCATGGCTGGGAGCCCCCTCAGCTGAAAAGACTCCCAGCCACGGGATGCACCATGCACTCCTGCAGCCCCATCAGCCGGGCTCCCAGTTGTGAGAGTTGTGTCATTTTCAGTCTCCCAGCCATGGGGGTGCATGAGGCACTAGCCAGCATTACCTGGAAGCTCCCAAGCTCAAGAGTGCACATGGGCTCCTCGAGCTGGGAACTCTGATCAGCTGATGTGGCTGGGAGCCCTATGTTTTATTAATGGCATGATAGGAAACAGCTACAGAATTATTACACATCTTTTGTAGTTTATTCCTCTTTTTCCACTATGTTTGGATGTTGAGAAACTGAAAATATATATTCTTAAAAATACTAAAACCAAGTTCAAATCTCACAGAATAACATTTCTATCTAAAGTCTGTTCAACAATAAAACCAATATAAATTAGAAGTCATGGTACTCTGCAACTGTTGATTTTTATGGAAACATTTAGAAGACCAAGTTAATGGAACTGAAAGTTTAATTAAAATACATTGTGTTTGATTTAGTGGTTGGTTTAACAAATCTGCACCACAATGGTTTCCTAATGAGCCACATGCAACAACTCACATTTAATTAATAAAATCATAAGCAGAGGGCTCAATGGTAGGTGCAAAGAGACAAGACAAGTGTGGTCTGTATGAAGTCTAATGTTAGGCCATTTTTGTTTCCACAACTAAAAATTGGTTATAAGAAAAGTTTGCAATTTAAAAACCAACCCAACTAACAAGAAACAAAACTTCTTACAAAGGGTATTTGAGGAGTGGACCAGAGTTGTGCCAACTGATCACAGTCTTGAAATGAAAAAAAATAAGGCCCTTCTTGTGGTGAAGTGGGAGGTCCCCAAGCAACCACAGTGCTACTTTTGCACTGCCTCTGGGCACGTTGCCCGCCTCTCTCTCCTGCCATGCCTTGCTGTTAAGTAATTAGTTGGTAATTAGATGGGATGCTGCCCTTCAAGGGCCCTGATGTCTAAGGGCCAAAAGTACACTCTCCTACCACCACTTTCATGTGTCCCATACCTCACAGATGTTTCTAACAGCTGTGCTTTGCTCCGGCCTATGGCCAGGCCCAACTCAGCACAGTGTTAGGCCTCTCGGGTAGCCGCAGCCATGCCTGGCCCCACTACCCACTCTTCAGGGTCTCACACCCCACACAGGGCTCAGGTGGCCACAACTGTGCCTGGCCCCACTACTGCCTCTGGTGTTAAATAACCCACCCAAAGGCAGGGGCTGGGAGTAAGGTTCCCCTCCTCACCTTTCACCAGGGAGGTAACTGGCCTGGTCTTTCCTGGAGGCTCCTATGCCACTAGGAGCTCCACCAGGCCACTCTTCCCCAGCAGGGTGGAGTCTCAAGTCATGCCCAGGACCAGGAGCCTCCAAGCCATCCCCATAAGCTCCTGCCCTTACCTCCTAGTTGTTACAGGAGCAGCAGCTCCACCAGGAGATATTCCTTCCTCAGTGTCTGGCAGAAAACTGCTGCCTCCAGATCTGCTGGCCTGAATCTAAAACGGCCGCTCATCAGAGATGGGGCATCACCTGCTGCCAGTTCTTAAAGCGGAATACACCAGATGTGCTCTGCCACCCAGCTTTCTCCTTAAAATTGTTCTAGGGGGAGGTTTTTCCCTGCTGCTCTACAAGGAAGCTCCCACAGAGCTTGTAACAGCCCCAGAGTAGCAAGCACCCCACTGGTGCTCCACCACACTTCTGTACTCTTTTGTACTACCTTCCTTCCTTTCTGTCTGCTGAATTCAGGAGTGAACTCAGTAGCTTTGGTGTATGACATCAGTGTGCAATCACAGAATAAGTGAGATGCACAGAACTAACCAGTTCAACTACCCAATGTGAATAAATTTGGAAGCAACGAGGCTAGGAAGGAATAAACTAACCCTAACACTCCACTTCTCAACCACTACTACTTTTTATGAAAAGGGGGGAAAAAAAAACTTTTAAAAGGCAGGTTAGCCACAAAAAAGCTTTTCTATACTAGCCCTTTCCCTGGTAAAAAGAATTGTAGCATAGGAGAAAAGTTATCTCAGGACAAAAATTCCTCTACATCTTTTGTTGCTAGAAAGTTACCTTTTCTATGAAATACTGGTTTTCAGCACAGAACTGAGATTTTTAAAATGTCCTTTTCATTTAATTTTATTCAGTAGGATCTCTCTGAGGCATTGCCACAAATGTCAGCCAAACACGTTACACAAGTGAAGATCCCAAGTTTGAATACAGAATCACGGTATGCTGAACTGCATCTAGTATAACAATGAGCACTAAGGTTAGGCAAGACAGACTGTATTAGTATTAATCAACAGTTACAGCCAGAGACTTACTTACAGAAAAGCATCTTTTGGCACCCCCTAGCGTTTTATTCAAGTGAACTGTAGGTGGTCTGTGTTCAATCACTTTGTCAAAATTGAATGCATGCTCCCAGCTGACACATCAACTGAAGCAGTTCAGAATTTTCTCTTACAGTATGTACAAATTCAAAAGCAGTCTATTTTGAGTGACAAAGTAAAAGGAGATCTGTGTGGTATTGTGAGCCTGATAGTCATTTAGGTTCTGCTTTATGAGAAAGTTGACTCTAATGAATGTCAGTTTATACCACAGTATTGAGGTTCACGATATAATCTTAGTAAAGCTTACTGGAAAATGTAGAACCCTCAAAGACGCAGAATTGTATTTTGATCTATTGATCAATGACTACTTACTGTAAAGCAGAATACAACCTACTTCTCTCTGGTACTTGCTGGAACCAACATCCGTAAATGAAGAATGTAAAGGGGGGAACAAATTCTACTCTCTTTGTAACTCTGCTGAGGAGTAACTAACTGTGAAAAGAGTAATTAATATTGTCTCAAGTGTTTGAGGATGAGGAAAGCAATCTGGTACAGTAGCTCACATGGCTGATTTATCTGAATAGAACCCCTTTGTACAGCAGCAAGTTGGCCTTTTGGCTAAGGCACTTGACTGGAAATGAAGAGAAACATTTTCACATTCCCAATTCTGCCACAGACTTCCAGAGTGACCTAAGGAAAGTCACTTAATTTCTGGGTCTCAGTTCCCCCTTCTGCAACATGAGGAAATTACTACTTTTCTCCAACCCTTTGCCCGTTTCATCTCCTTAGGCCCCAGTGCTAAGGAGACCCATGCTGTGTATAAAGTTACACCCATGCATAGATCTTTACAGTATTGGAGCCTTAGGGCATGAACAGACATAGCCTTTGTGCCATCATAATTTTTTTTTACGCAGCACAAAAGCAAAGCAAACAGATGCCTGTGCCCCTTGTCATGCCACAAATGCCCGAAATTCCTGGTGACAACACAGGTAGTATTATTTTGTGCTGCTGTTTTGCAGCTGATGTCCATTTGCTTTAAGGTGGGAGTATGCAGGTAGCCCAGAGCTGCCCATGCTCTCCAGCCACCATGAGCAGGCACTCCCATGGCTTCAGGGACCCAATGCTGCGTGCCCCAGGAATTCTCATTCCACTAAAATTCATCTACTTCATTTGTTGACATCTGTCTATACCCATGGACTCTAAATTCTTTAGGGCAGAGAGGGTCTTAGTATAATGCTAAATTTTGAACCCCCTCACTCTCACTAGTGAGCAAGTACTTACTCCATTGATTTAAATGGAGTGATGATCAGTTATGTGTTTGGCATGCATGTGAGAAGGAGTTCAATCTGGCCTGGTATATATCCAACACAACATAGTCCCAATGTCATTTGGGATCTTTAGGCACCACAAGAACAACAAACAACACAACATGGAAGTCAATGTAAAAGTAATCATTAAAATTGAGCTATTTTCTGTTATAAACCCCAAACCCTGCAGTTTTATTTCTGAACGGGGGGATGGGATCAACTCTTGTTCCCATCATTATGAATGAATCTCAGGTTAATGAATCCCTGTACCCCATCTTCCTATAGGAACAGATTATTATACAGGAAGTTATAGAATATGTGGAGTTGTAGAAACGGTACAACATTTAATAGTATGAAGTGCAACCTCCTGTATTTGGAAATTAATAACAAGAGTTTTGGCTATAAGATGGAGGCTCAGTCTGGAGGCAAACTGAAAAAGTTAGGGACCTCAGTGTACTGGTTAATCATAGCATGACCATGAGCTGCCAGTACGATGCCTCTGTGAAAAAGACTAAATCAATTCCAGGGTATACTAGGTGGGGTATATCCAGTAAAGAAAAAAAAAAAAAAAGCAAAACCAAGAAAACCCTAGTACAGGAAACCCTCGCTATTGGCGGGTTCAGCATTTTCAGTTTCATATAACCGTGAATGCCAAACCCACATTTTAAATACACTTTAAAACACTTACCGGAGCTCCCCAGAGGAGCTCTGTGCTTGATGCTGCCACCAGAGCCGTGCCCCCCAGCTGCCAGGGGCACTGAGTTCATGAATGCAGTGCTTTATTCACAGATTTTGCCATTCGCGGGGGATACAAGAACATATCCCCCACGAATGGTGAGGGTCACCTGCATTATGGTAACAAGGTACTAAAAAGACCCGTTTAAAATATTATGTGCATTTCAAACAAAGTTATATTAAACAGAAACATGTACAAAGAAGGGTTACTACCATGGTTAAGGAAATAGTGAGCTTCTCTTATGAAAGAAGATTAAGAGAACTTGTTGCTTGTTTAGTTTAGCTAAAAAATAAAAGTTGAGAGGAGATATGAATATTTTTATAAGTAAATGCATGAAAGAGAAGAGCTGCTTAAACTAAAGAGTAATATCAGCACATGTTTAAATAGCTATCTATCTTATATAAACAAATTTAACTGGAAATTAGAATATTTCTGTTTGAGGAGTGAAGTCTTGGAATGGTCTTCTGAACAGAGAAGTGGAAATAAAGAACCAGAATCACTTTGAAAGTGAGCTCAACAAGAGTACAGAAGGAATGGTATGATAGAGGGGGAGGGGATGGCTCCTTCATCTGTGACACTGGATTCACACATTGGCAATGCCCATATTATGGCTGAGAGGCAACGCTGTGCAAGAAGTGTTTGAAAATCCCATGGTTCAGGGCTCGTGTCATTGCCTGTAGGGCCCAGCAAGAAATTACTTTCTCTAACAAGGTTTTTTTGTTTGTTTGTTTGTTTGTTTGTTTGTAATAGGTTTCTGGGTGTCTCTCTCACACATATACACACACCTTCCTCTGAATGGTTGGCCACAACTACAGACTAACCGTTGGGCTAGGGAGAGAAGTTACACAAAAAACAGCTTAAGTGACTGGAAACTGGTTTATACCTGTAAGAGAACAGAAGTTCAGTGCACATAAACTGCTTTCAGAATGACCAAAACTGGTTTAAGATCAACCTGGTTGGATGTAGTGCCACACTTAACTGATTTGGGTCAAACTGGTTTATGGGACTTTTGCCCCAGACCCCTTCCTGGTGCAAGTTAACTCACAGTCCCCCAGAATCCTTTGCACCCTTGGGCTATGCTGCCTGCTCCAGTGGAGAAGGGGCTGGCTCACCCCTCTGCTTCTTAGCCTGCTCCCTGCCTGTATTCGCCAGGCCATAGGGATGGGAGGGGAGGGGAGGGGCAGGGCAACACACCCCCCAGCCCTTCTAGCCAGGGTCTACAAAGCACATGGGGGGAGGGAAAGCCACTGTGGTGGGGGCTTTTCAGACCCTGGCATCCCTGTCCCCTACCCCTTCCCAGCTTCTGATTGCTTCAGTGGCTGCCACAGAAGGGAGGGAGAAGTCCTCTCCGTTGGGTGCCTACATTGGTGACGTATAGGGAGTGCTCCAGGGTACCCCAGCCCAGGGCAGCCCCAGGAGCTATGGGGAATCCTCCCCTCCCAAACCTTGCCCTAGATCCTCGCCTCAGCCCCTGCGAGTCCCAGGCAGCTTGAGGGAATGGAGGGAAATTCTCTTGTTCCTCTACAGCCGGTTTTGCATTAGTGGCTGTGAGGCTGAGGCAAAATTGATATAGGGGAGCAGAGGAATTTCCCTGGGACTCCAGCAGCTAACTCAAAAGGTTGGGGTTGGGAAGAATTCCCCTCATCTCCTGGGGCTGCAAAAGCAGGCCTCCTCCCCCATCTCAGGCCTGGTGCCACTCCTCCCCCACCCCCCTCTCCCCCATGTCAGCTCTGAGGCCACTCCTCCTGACCCCCTGCTGCCACCGCTGGGTTATCCCGGGCCTGTTTCACCAGCCATGGCAGCCCAGCTTCTCCCCCGCATCGGGCTCAGGCCCACTCCTCCCCTTCCCCTACTGGTGCCACCATGGTGGGGAGCAGGCACAACTCAGGGGGGAAAGTGGGCTCGACGTGGGGGGGTAACAGTGGGGCCAGCGTGACACAGCCTGACACAGCAGTGGCTGGGGGAGGGGAGGAGCAGGCCTCCTCCCCTCCCCTTCCCCCCCCACCCCCAGCAAAAGGCAGGGGCGCCCCGGTACTCCCATGCTGCGTTGCAGGGGCAGGCACATGGCCAGGAGTGTTCCTCCCTCACTCTTGTGGCAACTCCTGGAGCGATCAGAAGCTGGGAAGAGGGAGGTGGTGTGGGGAATTCTCCTCGGCTCCCCCAAGGTGGGCCAGCACCTGGGCAGGGGACTTCTGAACCCCCTGTGGGGGGACACCAGGGGCCTGGGGACACTTGGCTGGGCTGGCAATGGCCAGCAGAGAGGAAGATGTCCTCCAGCACCCCCTGCCTACTGGTCTGGGTCAGTGCACACCTGCCTTTCCTAATTAAAAACTGCCTAGTTTGAATTGATGCAGCCTCAGGATTTTTGACTGTCTGTACTTAGCCATGAAGTGGGAGTTTTGACTGAGGTGTGCTGGTGCTTTAACCTCTCAAGTACCCGATTGGAGGGTCTTGCTCTTCTGATCAGGGTCAAATCAATCACCAGTTTTGGATCCTGGAGGGCTTTATTCTCCTACCTCAGATTAACTAGAACTGGGGAGGTTTTTGCTTCTTCCTTAGGATTTTCTAATCATATCTTAATCAAAATACTTCTCTACCACTTGCAGCAGCACAATATTGATTATAGCTCCGCATGTTACCCGAGGCATGCTGTACATGGTTTTATTTTCATTACATGATTTCCAGATGCATGAGAGGCTGGAGAGAAGGATATCTATAACTCTTTAGATAAGTGACTACATGCAAATACTAAAACTAAATCTCAAGAGCTGGAGCATACCTTCTAGTCCTACATTTCAAAAACAAAGAGGTAAAAAACTTATGCACTTTCATTTGTGACCCACGCTTCTTAGGACTCCCACACATAATGTAAAAATACAAAGAGGAGTTAGCAAGAACATCAATAAGGCTTGTACATCCCAGCTGAACTAGGATGCCAAATTTTAAATGTATTCATCCTGTACCTCAACCAGTTTCCCCCGATGCCTTCACGGGTCTAAAAATGCACTGTTGTGTGTGTGCAGCATGTAATTCAGTCAACTTTACAAAGAATCAAGGAATTTACACCAAGTGAAGAGAACACAGACAAATAATCCAATAATATTCAGCTTTTAAGAATGGTAGGATGGTGTAACATCAAGTTGATGTATCATGTATGCATCCTGACAGTACATTGCTTCAGCTCTGCATCATCAGATATTGAGACAAAAACCCCTCTACCATATAGTCACCACAGTGCAATGAAAAGGTCTTTAAATCATTTTAATCACTATTATTTATTTCCCCTTTCCTGGAACCATCCTATGCGGAAGGGATGTTGCTCCTCTCTGCTTTCTCCCTTAGCTGTCACCTGAAGAAATCTTAGCTCTGGATGATTAACTCAGGACTCACCAAGCCTCTGAACTGTCTGATGTGAATGAAAATGCTTAGAGAGCACATCATGTCTGTGCTGCATTCATTATGCAGGGCAGCAAAGATTACCAGCTCATGATCACTGCTTTGTTTGGCATTAAGAAGTCATCCTTTAAGTTATAGTTGCTGGTGGATACAGACATAACCTATACATGCATAATATGTCAAAACACAACGTAATGTGAAATAACGAACGTGGTATAACAAGTTTATTGCTTAGTAGTCCATGCGGCTATTTTTAGAAACATTTGGTTTACGATTACTAGTGTGGATGGCACGCTAATGAACACAATTATAGCATACCCGCATTATAATGAACCTCCATGGGACAAGAAAAAAAATCATTAAAGTACGGTATTAACTATATGACTAGTCAACCTGATGAAGAATGTCTTGCATTCAAAGTTTGTATAACTCTATCCCAGCTATGCAGTAGGTCCAATAAGATGTCACCCTAAGAAATCCTTGCATCTAGTCAATTTGCTGCATCACAGTAATGAAAATAATAAATAAGTTCCTGTACTGGGACTGGCAAAAGTGGCAGTTTATAATAAGTTGGGCACATTATACTGAGGTTGTACTGTTTATGTGAACCCACATTGTATGGAGGAATAGAAAACTTAGGAGTGGCTTAATAGTGACTGAATAGGAAAAAAAAAAAGGAGGGACTTTATTAAATATAGTGTTGTAGCACTTGTGGGACTTAAGAGACTGGGGATCATTCTCCAGACTTCCTGTATAATCTTTGCCAAGTCACTGACTTGACTTATTATATTGCAAGCTCTTTGTGACACAGTCTGCATTTATTTTTCAGTGTATCATTACACAGTCTGCATCTTTGGGGGAGTTTGTAGACACTATTGTAGTACTACTCACAGATAAATAAGCATGGTTTAGTTATTTTTACTAATTTTAATGGCAAAAGCAAGATTATCTAGATAATTCAAGAGCTGAATATATTTCTCGATTGTCTTTATAAATAAAATTCCCATATTTCTGTGACCGTGCACTAACTACATTCAGTTTATAACAGCACAAAACAAGTCATTTATTTGATGTTTTTGAGCAGAACATTTCAAATGAATAACACACACTAGTCAGCACATTTAAAAGATCTCAAACAATGTGTATATTTACAAAACATGCAACTTGAAAAAACATAGGCTGCATCCCGACTTGCAGACACGTGAAGTTTGTGGTGCCGCACACCTCTGTGAGCCACATGTCTGGAATGTTAAAACGTGCCTCACACTGCAAATTTGCAGCACAGGGGCAAATCTTGCTACCTGGTAGCAAAAAACCAAAAAATAAATAAATAAAAAAAAGGGACGAAAAAAGTGGCATGGTGCACGTGAGAGGAGAGTGCACCAGCAGACGCAGAGACATATTCCTCCCGGGAGACAGACGGGTTACCAGCCAGTGGCTCCACTCCTTTAATGCCCCCCTGCTCCTCCAGAAGCCAGGAGGAGGGGGGGAAAGGTAGTTTTCCTGAAGCAGGGCAATTTGCCCCACACCAATGCACACATGCTTGGGTGTGCTCTGTGGCAAAAAGTAGTGGCACTGCTATTTTTGTCACTGCAAGCATGCACCCCTGCATGTGGGGATGCACCCATAGTGCATTATACATTAAACATAGTGGCTGCAGGTTAAAAAACAAAAACAACAAAACACCTCTCTAGGCCTATTGCTTTGTTTCTGTGTAGAATTTCCTATGGCTCACGAATAGGAGGGAAGTGTGGTGTGCATTTCACAGACAAGGAACACAAAAATTATCATAATTATTCACATACCAGATGCACCTTTCCCCTCCTTAAAATCAGTCCTCCAAAACTGGGTTCATGCTTTCCCCAAAACCAGTTCTACAAAACTGAAGTGCTGATTTTTCTTCAGGGATCAGAAGGATGAGACTCTCTACTCTAATAGCTCCAAAGATGGCTCCCACTTCTCTCTGGCCCAGGAAGCAGAAAAGTCAGAGTTCAGTGTTAACCTCTGACAGCCAGTAGGGAATTTGGAGTAGCTTCTGGCCGAGCAGCCAAAAACTGCTGCCACTTCCTAAGCAGCTGTGAAAGCGTTAAACACTTGTTTGCGTTTAAAGCACCATTGGAGCTGGGTCTGGGCAAGGGAGCTGCTGTAGGTAGTCGGCCGTAACTCTGCCTGCCAAAAACAAAGCGTATGTCCTATTTGGGGGTATGTGGTATGTGAGAAAATATGGAAGGTGATTTGACAACCCACAAAGTCAGTGAGAGAACCAGGAAACACATGACAGTTTTTTCTTAAATACCAGTCCAGCCCACCATATAACCTTACGGTCATCCTGCCTCCAATCTTGGAGCCAAATCCCAAGCTTTCATTCTATAGGTGCTGTTGTAAAATAACAAGCATGTCTTCTATAGTTACTCTCTGAAATGTGTTTTTTAAGGAATGATAACACTATTCAAGGCAGAAGTTCTGTGAAGTTTTTCTCCCTTGGTACTTTGGAGGTTTTAAAGATACCTGTATAAAATGTACTGCAAAGAGGTGCTGAATACTTTCTGATTTTTGCCTATAATGTGCTATATTTTAATTATGTACAAATCACAGATAAACAGTGAACAGAATCAAGATGAATTCAATAACTAGTTATGTTAAATATTATTTGTTGAGTATTGCAACTACAGATACCTGTGAAAGTACAAACAAAGAGATTCCTTTTGTCCCAGGTGCCTAGTTAAACTCTACAAATTAGAGTAGAATCAAGGAGAAATCCTGTCAATGAGATTTCTGCTTTCACTAAAACAAGTCATAAGGCTGTAAACAACAACAACAACAACAACCACCACTACCATATCAATCAGCTTGCTACTTTCTTAAATTGAATACCACTGTTCAATATTATGGATCAGGCAGTTTTGCAAAATGAACAAAATATAAAATAAAATCAATCATGTCCCCAAATACTTTGCCATATTTTCCTCTACAAAAAATGAAATTTCACTTTGATATTTCATCATGATCTGATATGCTTGTCTACCACAAAACTAATTTGCAAGTTACTGACATTTACCTAAACCATATTTCATTAATTTCTTTAGAACTTCTGTTGATATGCAGCCCACATTCTGGAATACATAGAGTACCAACAAAAGTAAACTATAATAATAAAATTATTATAAAGATTTCACTACTTTATGCAAAGTTCTTAGCCCAGGTTAACTACCAGGACTCTCTGTACAGGTAGTTAACAAATCAGGGCTCCAGCAGTAACGAAGTTCCAAAGCTAAAGAAGTTTATAGAAAAACCCTCCTTCCATGTTTTCTGTAAAACATGGGTTTTCCTACTATAACAACTGAAAAGCAAGTATTTATATTAAAACGATATAATAACTAACTGGGGGTGAGTAATAAAACCTGAATATAATTCAGAGATAAAAATTTTATCCCCTCCAGGAGTGCACCAGACAAACAAACACAGTATAGCTGAGAAGTGCACTGTTAAACTGATTGCACTGAGCTGGGTTAAAAAAAAAAAAAAAATCTCACAAGCCACAAACATGTATTTTAAAGGCAGAAATACCCAGAACATCTGCTTGACAAGAATGCATCATCATTATAGTAAAAGAATTACAGGTTTCTGAATGGACAGCTTTTAAAACTCTGCTTAACCAGGAAAACATCTGCAGTCCCCCACCTAAGCAGAAACAAAGAGTTTTAGGGATAACAACCTCACAACATATACCCAATTCATTCAATGAACACTACCCATTATGTGCTCTAAATGAAGGAATATTTCTATGGAAAAAAAAGGGTAATGAAGGACTACAAAAATTCAAGTACATAAGGGTGCAAAATCATATGGACTTGGATTACTTTAGAACTGGTATTTCCTCACTTTTCAATGCTTGATTTATAACTTTAATAGGTTTGTTACCACAAAAGGTTGGATGTGATACCACACATCTTTAGTACAATCTGAGCCAATAGGCTGTTGAAAAGACTGAGAAACTCCCAAACTCTTACTGTTGGTAGAACAATAAACCAAGACTAAACTCGCAGTGCCAGCATCCTAGGCCAGTGATGCTCAACCTTTGGCCTACGAGCCATATTGTTTTTGGAGCCATGTCATCTAGCCCAGTGGTCCTCAACCTCTTTTGTACCAGGACCGATTTGTAAACATCGAGGACCAGTCCCAACCCAGCACCCCTCACTCCCAACCTTCTACCTGTACCCCCACGCTCCAGCTCCCCGTGTGTGGAGCAATGAGTGTGTGTGTGTGTGGGGGGCGGGGGGGAATGTTGTAGGGCCTGGAGGCCCCCAAGCAGCCCCTTGCAGGCTGGAACTGACAGCCTGCAAGGGAAAAGCCATGGTTCTCCATGTTTTTCTCCTTTGAAGCAGAATCTACTTTTAAAAGTTTGTTGATCCATTTTTAAAGTTTGTTTGTAACCCTTTCATATATTCTTGTGGCCCACTTTTGGGTTGTGACCTACAGGTTGAGAAATGCTAATCTAGCCTATGGGACTTCCCACAGATCTGGAAATTTTACAGCAGAAGAGTGGTGGTAGAGCTTAGAGCTGCAGCAATTAACACCATCACCACTCCCCTGCCACTAAATTTCTAGACCCATGGGGAAATCCTGAAGCCAGATAACATGACTATGTGCACCAGATCATGCCATTGGGCCAGCACAGTTCATAGATTCATAGATGTTAGGGTCGGAAGGGACCTCAATAGATCATCGAGTCCGATCCCCCATGTTGGGATGCAGGCACACATGACATGCAAGGTTAGGCCAGCATATGGAGTCACTCCATGGCTGGAGTGCACCTGAAGACTAGCCATCATGTGTGAGTCCTGTATGTGGGATCTGGCCTGTAGACCTGTCCCATACCACTCATCTGGTAAGGGAGCCAGATGGCCTAGAACAGCAGTTTTCAACCTTTTTTAATAAGTGTACCCCCCCAGTGGCCAGACACAGAGGGTGGGGGGAGGTGGAAAGAGGGTGGCACGCTGCTGAAAGTGAATTGGCAGCATCAAGGGGTGGTGGATGGCAGCCGCTATGTGCGTGCTTCTTGCACCCCGTCTCCGTATCCAGCTGGCTGGGTGATGCCTGTGTGCTCCACAGAGAGGTGCTGCTGTCCTTGCCCCACCCCCCCTCGCCCCCCCACTCCTGGTAGGTGGCAACGCAGGGTAGCAGCGCTCCGTCCCTGCCCACCTGCACATACCCCCTAGGTCCTTCCCAAGTACCCAGTTGACAATTCCTGGCCTAGAACAGAGGTGCTCAACCTATTTCAAGCTATTTTGCGAGTAGTCTTAAAATTATTTTTGCAATTAAAAAAAAAATCCATATACTGCTAAAAAATGATTCCATAAGATACATTCCCTACATCAACTTATGATGAAAAACATTTCTAGCCTGAATCAATATAATAAAGGGCTCTCTAGAGTATTTGCTATATATCTGCCAAATCCACCTATAAAATGTTAAATGCGCAAACTGCTATAAAGTACAAGAGCTATTATATTCCAACAATATTCCATATACTGCAACAAATAACTATGCTAGTGATTATGTATATGTTACTATTACTAGAAAAAGAAATGTTGGTCAGGACACAGACTTGGCATTAAATGGCTAATTCTTTCTCCAAAGATACCAGAATAAGTAGAAGTAACCTTTTTCTCATCTTTGGCAACTCAGTATAGAATTAGAAACATGTTAAGAATATGTTCCTATTTCTTAAATGAAATTTAAATCCAAACCTTCGAATAAAGAAGTAGAAGTATTCTTATGCTTCCTGTGTAACCAATAAAACACACACACACAAATCCAAAAGGAAAAAAAAAAAAGAAAATCAAAATTACAAATATCATGAAACAATTAATGGCATTATAGCAGCCCTATATCATTTCCTTTTATTGACTCTTCATAAACTTTTCCTTGTTTAAAGTCTCCATTTGCTATTCATGCACAAATATGTTTGTTTTTACTACAGTAATGATTCAATTTATTTTTTGTTACTCATTCTTGCCTATAGGAAAGACATTTGTTACTCAAAAATGCCATCCATGATTAATGCACATGCAACATCTAAGGAAATGATTTAATCTCTTAATTCTATATATGCAGGTTAAATCCTCTGTAGAACATTTAAGGCTTTGAATTTTATTTTAGTTTCTTCCTCTGACCTGTGCTGTAACTAATCTAAAGAAGTATTTTGTTGATATATTTCAGGTCACAAATACTGGCATTTTCACCAGACACTCATCAAAAACCTGACTGTATTCCATCTTGTCTGATTCCCAAATATTCAAAGCCAAAAGTTTTCATTGTTTAAATGAGGCCTGTGATAAATGGGAAAAAATAGACAGAAACTAACTGAATTTAAACAGAATGATGAATTTAACATTTACTCAAATTTCCCCTCATTCAACATGGGGAAAATAAAACCTCATATTAGAACTGAGTATCAAGTAACAATCCAGTACCTGCAGTCACAAGAGACAGTGGGAATCCACAAAGTGAGGCATTGGGGCACCATGGGACCCAGCACAGAGGCACCCAGCTGCATAGCATGCAGCAGTGGGTGAGAGCAAGGGACAGGGGTGACAGGCACCAGAAGGGCAAAGTGGCCAGAGGGGAAGGCACCAGGGGGTGGCACGTGGCCTGGGGGATAAAGTGTAGGCAGACAAGAGGCCAGGGTCAGGCTGCCTGCCCCCCATCCAACCATTGCTTCTCCACCACTTATAACAAACTTATAATTTTCCAAGTATAGAATCTAACTGGGGGGAAGGAGGATTATCTTAAATTCAAGGTCATCTTGGATTTGGGTAAATATGGTGATCACCTAGTAAAATTGCAGCAGCTCACACTGAATTTTTTTAGGAAAGTAATTTTTTAGTACCTCATTTCATAAATACAATTGGATAAGTACAGTTCAATTAGTTTAATCCAAACTTCCCTTAGTTCTGCTAACTCCTCAAAGTCAGCAATTCAATTAAATATTTCCTTACTCTCAGTTTTAAGAGCAGTTTCACAGTTCTGCAACAAATCTCTCATACAAGGTATTTTTACATATTTATTTCTCACAAAGATAAAAGATACTATTAGCTCTGAGCTCCAGCCTTTTCATCATATGCTGCAAAGTGCATTTCATCAGTCTTCACTGGGTCATGAAAAAAAATTCATTACTTATTTTGAAAACAAGGTATCAAACAATCATTGATCTTTAAAAACTAACTATTGCTTACATTTTTTCCTCATGGTATTTTCATTCCTTTATTTCCATGTAGCTTAACTGCTTCCATCAAGATATTTTATTTCAGGATTACACCTTTACGCAATTCGGTTAACACCAGCAGCAAAAGCAACTCAATCTTTCGACTCTTCTGGTAGAAGATGAATTGCAAAGTCTTTTCTTGTGCTTGTTAATATGTGCCCTGGATCTCTCTAAAAGTCTATATGGGCTTGTGGCATGATTGGCAAAGGTGGTGGACTCCTGCATTTCCTGTTGATTTCAATATGCTGAACCCTTTATTTTTATTTTTATTTGGGGGGGCGGGGAGGGAGGGAGGGAGGAAGAAAGAAAGGGGGAGAACTGCACACAGAACACCATCAGAAAAAATTAGGCTGGAGAAATCTTTCAATGGCCACTCCATGATCACCAGACTTTTGTACTTTGTGAACAAAGCTGTAAGTGAACCATGAAAAAACTATAAATGTGCCTATTAATCCACAAAGCAGCAATGAAAAGGACTTTAGCAGAGGGTCTATATCCTGTCTCCAAGACAGATAAAAGCTGCCTTCAAAAATGGAAAGTAAAGTGGCCCTGGACCCACATAAATGTTTTGAGAAACTCCACACAGCAAGCATACAAATGTTCATAACCTAAGAAGTACTTCAAATATGATCCTCAAAAGAATAAGGAACATCTTTGAAGCACTTCCTGAAATTCCATGAAATGTGACAAGGGGTTGTCTGGTTCTACAGCATCTCACACTGCTCCGCTCCCATCTTTTCAAGAGATCAGAGGCCAAAGCATTCCCAGTCTCTAGGCAGGGGGCTGGAGAGTAGGAATCCTTGCAGGCCTCACAGGCTACAGAGGTTACCAAGGACTTCCCAGCATATAGGAGAGTACTGTACTCATTTGCAGTTAACCTCTCTCTCATAGAATCACAGAAAAGTATGGCTCAAAAGGGACCTCTAGAGATCATCTAGACCAGTGTTTCTCAACCAGTGGGATGCATCATGTACGTGGAACTCATTGCCCAATTGAAAAAAATCAAAGTTGTTTGCACAATTATACCAATAAAATGTAAAAAATACACTTCCTGGAAAAAATAGGGTTTTGTTTTTATCATGGTGGGACCAGGGTTTTTTTTTTTACAAAATGGTTGGTGGGTCTCAGGGTGCAAAAGGTTGAGAACCGCTGATCTAGACCAACCTCCTGCTTAAGGTAGGATCATCCCTATCCAAACTATCCCATACAAATCCATGTCTAACCAACACAGTCAACCCTGTCTCACAACCACAAGACGGAGCATCCTAACATCCTATGGATAAAGCGGGGGACAATGGTGGTCAGTGTCCTGGTGCTGCAAAAGTTGTTAAAATACACTCGAGAGATCCAAGAAAGAAGGCTACACCCCCTGCTATAGACAGCTTGTGGGGCAACAGAGCACTGTGGGATGCTAGGACAATGAGTATCATCACCTTAACATACCCCAAGCTAAAGAGCACTGCCACTGCAAGCTGCCACAGTTAACTTGAAGTTAACTCTGGCAGAGGGATATGGCTACAGGCTGCACATTTGCACTACACTGAAATGCTTCAAATGGGAAGCGCTCCAAATTGGAGTGCTTCAAAAGTACATCTGTACATGGCCTCAGATGCAATTGTAGAAAAGAGAGGTTCTGAAGGAAAAATATAAGTTTAGAATGTAACTAGTTAAATATGCAGGACAGCCTGTAAGCCTGCTTGGGATCTTTATCTGAATAGATAATATACATTATATATACACTCACCATAAGTTACAGCTTGAGAACCTGTTGCAGCATAAAAATATGTTTTTGTATCATGCTGCATAAATGAAGTCAAAGGTTCAATACAATATTACCAATTAAATGAGTACTGTCTACATACATGCAGATCAATATTATTTTAATACATGCTTAAGATCTATCACTAATGGGAATATTCCAATAATTCAAAAATTCCAGCCAAATAAGGGTTTTAGAACAAAAGAAAGTAAATACGCTTGCTTTTTTTTCCAGGTGCTCAGTGATACACTTTGGAGGTTTTGAATCCTACAAGGGACTACACATTATATTAAAAATAAAATCCATCTGTATCATCTGGAAGCATGTAGGTCTGATGGTCTAATTGCACAATCTTGTGTCCCTCACCTCATGTTATTTCTTCTTCATGATGTATCTTCTCTGTACTTGTTTGTCAACTCCTTCACTTAACACAAACTTCTTTGGGCAGTGACCACATGCCAGTTTTCTGTTAAATGTCTAGCAGATTTGTAACGTTTTTTTGGAAGTGAATCTATGGCATTCAAAAGCTTGCCTAATTTTATTCCAACCATTCAGTTGGTTCAATAAAAAAATATCAGATTAAAAAAAAAAATCCTTGTCTCGCATAATTTCTGGACTATCATGGCTACAGCATCACTCTAACACTAGTAGACTTGTAAAACAATAAAATGATGACTTGTCTGATTCTGATTTGAGAAATGAAAAATGGAAGGAAAAAAAAATCAATGCCATCATGAAAGATTAACTGGATTTCTCAAATTCTCAGTTAAAAATCTAATGTGTTATTAGTATCATAAACTCTTTTTTTGTTTCTAGCAGATGGGTTTAAGTTGGCAAAAGTCCCTTTAGGGCTTCTACACAGTCCAGACATTACAATATATTTTGTCACAGATACCATTCAATAATGTTTTAAAAATATTGTTACTGTTAACCTGATTTAAAAAAAGCTTCTTTCTAAATTGCTTCAGCAAGCATGTCTAGTTCTTGGCAAGAGTGAAGCAGTGTTGTAACCAATTCCTGATTATAACCAGTGCCTGATTTAAAAAAAAAAGGATAAAACTAGAAGATGGGTGTAAACGCAGAGCAGTGACAATGGGTTAAAAGTTACTGCAGTGTAAGTACAAGAGACGTACTTGTCTGCCTTGCTCTTGGGCAAACAAATCTGTATTAACTATCCAGGTGTGAGGACCTGGACGTAGGTGGTCTGACCTAGTATGTAGACCACTGGGGGAAGGCAGGACCCAAGGGCAGAGTCCAAATCACAAGCCAGGTCAGAGTCAGGAATCAGGGATCAAGTTACCAGATCCAAAGGCAAAATCCAGAGGCAGAGTCCAAAGCCAAGTCAAGGTTCAGGGGTCGAGACCAAAATTATCAAAGCAAAGCAGAGTTCCCAAAAGCAAAAGTCTAGAGGCAGAACAAAGCAAGGAAGGAAGCCATAAAACCAGAAAACATGGGATGCAAAAAAGCCTACCACATCAGCTCTTCAGGCAGAACTGTTATCTAGCCTGCAGTCTGTTGCCACAGGTGGACTTAAAATGAGGAGTCTGCTCTCCCCAGTAGCCAATCAGAAAGCCTCAACAGTGGCCACCTGATTAATTATGTATGGCTTTTGGCAGGTTTGGCCAGCTGGGCAATTACTCCAGGCTTGGCTGCCTGTTAAGGTCCACGACACCAGGTAAGGAAGTAATAGAGATGTAAAAATGAGAAGAGTACCAATGTAGGAATACTTTGAAGCCACATATTTTATGGTTTAAAAGAGGACAAAGGCAGCTGGGGTAGTGCCACAAGCATCACAACTGAATGTTCAAAAAAAAAAAAACCAAGAAGGGGAAGTGAAGGTAAGAATAACTGGAGACTTGGGAGGAGTGAAAGGAGTGTCATCCAACGTTTCTGTATGTGGAGAACCATGGAAGAAACAGGATGCAAAGCCTACAGGATGCTGAAAGGCAAACATAGGATAGGAGGGGAAAAAGAACATAGGATAGGAAGGGGGAAAAGGAGAGAGAAAGAGAAAGAAGAGGAAATAAAAAAGCAAGCAGTGAAACCAAGAAGACAAGATAGAGGTGGAAACCATCCAAGACAAAATGGGTGCCAGTTCCTCCCTCTTTCCTCTACTCCAATGTTATCTTTTGGTGCAGAAACAACAAATCAGAGGATCCTTCCAGAGCTCAGGGACATTACTGAATGAGCCTCTTACCCATAATGTGCTTGCCAAATGCATATCATTTGTACAATCTGCATAGAAATAATGTAATGCCAAGTACCAAAGGAAAAGAACCACTGTTGCTCCCATTATAGGGCCATAAATATCATAGCTGCTAAGAGAGGAAAGCCTTATCACATGATTTTTCATCAAGTGCATTGCTACAATCAAAAAGTTAACATTTTCAAATACTCCAGTAAAACATTTGGCCTTTCCTTGCACCTGTTCTACCATATCCCATCACTGAAATTTAGAGAGTAGCAAGCAGCAGTGTGGTCCTGCTATACAATCTCTCATTCATTCTCTTCAACTATTTTTTTTCCCCACAGGGAGGAAGGGTGGATAGGGGGAGGGAGGCTTGGAGTTTAAACCCATCTCCTTACTTGAAATTAGTTTGAAGAGTTTACCTTGCCTTCATGTAAATGGACAAAATACTGACTCATAGCAAAGTAATCCAAAAAATCTGCAAAATCTTCCTTATAGAAAAAGGATCCAAGACTGAAAATGGAAGACATGTAACTTGACCCATCTCCCACGCATTACACAGCATATCCTAGTAGATGCTAACTGCTACTGCTAAAGGTGCAAATACTTCTTGTTACGCCACTGTGTTGTAATAAGGATGGCAAATTTATTGCCAAAAGAGACTTACATTGTCAAAGTCTCCATCAGTCTGACTCACCCAGAAGTTGTCATACCATAAATCAAACCAAAGACTGCGGTACTGATGGTTGGTTTTTTTGTTTTTTTTAATTAAATCCAGAAAATAAGCACTTGCAATGAAGTCTTGTATTGGCCCACTCCTCCCCTCTAACAATAGCTCAGAATGAAACCTCCTTTCAAGAATGCATGTTCTAAGACATTTAACAGCAAGAATCTCAATAAAGGTTGCATGTGTACTTACAGGTTGAGCAGACTAAGAGAATCCTCACCACTAGTTCACAGAAAAGCTTCCATTTATGCTGCACTTTTGAAGTGATGGCTGGAATGATGATCTCTGCTGGAACGTAGTACTGAATTGAGTACGTCACAAAAATCCCGAAGGAGTACAGAATTTTTACTGATTGATACAACCTGTTAAAAACATTTTTACAGGATGTGTTAGTTGCAAAGATTTTTTTTCAGCAAAAAGGATCATCTCACAAAATAAAATATTGCAGATTGTTATGATATACAATTTTATGTACATGGTTGGTTGTATGTTTTATCCTTCTTTGCCCATCCCTTTCCCACTGTTCACCTTCCTAGATTCAGAACTTCAGGGAGAAGGAGGGTGGCCCCACTTAGCCAAGTGCTTAAGCATGAGCAATCACCAATTTCAACATGATTATTTCACAGGCTTAGAAGGTATGGCAGGTGGCACCTTGGAGACAAACTTGTTCAGAGAGGCTTTCTTAGACAACAATTTTCATCAGATGCAATGAAACTGAAGAATTCAGCATCTGACAAAGTAAGCTGACACATATGAAAGGACATGCCTCTGAACCAATTAGTCCATAAGCTACTGCCCTGCCTTCTGCCTGGCTTCAGTCTAACACAGCAAACATCCGAACTACTTGGATTCATAGACATCATAGAAAAATAGAGTTGGAAGGGACATCAGGAGCTCATCTAGTCTAACCCCCTGCTCAAAGCAGGACCATCCCCAACTAAATGGTCCCATCTAAGGCTCTGTCTAGCCAGGTCTTAAAAACCTCCGAAGATGAAGATTCAACAACCTCTCTGGGTAACCTGTTCCAGTGTTTTACTACCCTCCTTATGAGAAATGATTTTCAAATATCTAACCTAAATTTCCCTTGCTGCAACTTGAGACTGTTGCTCCTTGTTCTGTCATCTGCCACCAGTAAGACCAGTCTAGCTCCATCTAATTTCGAACCTCCCTTCAGGTAGCTGAAAGCTGTTACAAAATCCCCTCTCAGTCTTCTCTTCTCTAGACTAAATAAGACATTCCCTCAGCCTCTCCTCATGTCATGTTCCCCAGCACCTTCAACATTTTCATTGCCCTCCACTAGACTCTCTCAATTTGTTCACATCCTTTCTGTAGTGGGGGCCCAAAACTGAACACAGTACTCCAGATGTGGCCTCACCAGTGCTGAATAAGGGGGAATAAATACTTTCCTTGCCCTCCTGGCAACACTGCTACCAATGCAGCCCAGTATGCTGTTAGCCTTCTTGGCAACTAGGGCACACTATTGGCTCATATTCAGTTTATTGTCCACTGTAACCCCCAGCTCCTTTTCTGCAGAACTGCTGCCCAGCCAGTCAGCCCCCAGCCTGTACTGGTGCACGGAATTGTGCCGTCCTAAGTGCAGGACTTTGCACTTGTCTTTGTTGAACCTCATGAGGTCCAATCCTCCAACTTGTCAAGGTCATTCTGAATCCTAGCCCTACCCTCCAGCAGATCTACTACTCCCCCCAGCTTGGTGTCATCTGCAAACTTGCTGAGGGTGCATTTCTATGCCATGTTCCAGGTCTTTGATGCAGATATTGAACAAAACCAGCCCCAGGGCCAACCCCTGGGGCACTCTGCCAACAGGACATCAATCTATTAATTACTACGCTCTGAGCCCGATGCTCTAGCCAGTCTTCTATCCACCTTACAGTCCACTCATCCAGCCCGTACTTCCTTAGCTTGCCTGTGAGAATGCTGTGGGATATCAAAAGTCTTGCTAAAATTCAGGGTATACCACATTCACTGGTTTCCCTGCATCCACAGAGCCAGTCATCTCATCATAGAAGGCAATCAAGTTCATCAGGCATGACTTGCCCTTGATGAATCCATGTTTACTGTTCCTAATCACATTCTCCAAATGCTTAAAGTGAATTCCTTGAGGATCTGCTCCATGATTTTTCCAGGGACTGAGGTGAGGCTGACTGGTCTATAGTTCCCTGGATCCTCCTTTTTCCCTTTCTTAAATTTGGTTACTATGTTTGCCCTTTTCCAATCATTTGGGATCTCTCCTGATAGCCATGAATTTTCAAAGATGATAGCTAGTGGCTCTGCAATCACATCAGCCAACTCCTTCAGCACCCTTGGGTGCATCCCATCCGGCCCCATGGACTTGTATACCTCCAGGTTTTCTGAAAAGTCCCTAACCTGTTCTTTCATCACTGCTGACTGCTCACCACCTCCTTCCAAAACTGTGCTGCCAGGTGCACTAGTCTAGAAGCTGATCTTGCCTGTGAAAAATAAGGTGAAAAAGGCATTGAGTATGTCAGCATTTTCTGCATCCTCTTTCACTAAGTTGCCTCCCCCATTCAGTAAGGGACTCACACTTTCTCTGATCCTCCTCTTGTGACTGACCCTTCCTGTTTCCCTTCACATCCCTTGCCAGCTGTAACTCCAATTGTGCTTTGGCCTTCCTGACTTCATTCCTGCATGCCCAAGAAATATTCTTATACTCCTCCCTTGTTGTTTGTTCAAGTTTCCACTTCTTAATAAGCTTCCTTTTTGTGATTTAGTTTACTAAAGAGTTCGCTGCTAAGCCAAGCCGGTCTTCTGTCATACTTGCTAATCTTCCTGTACATCAGGATGGTTTGTTCCTGCACTCTCAGTAAGGCTTCTTTAAAATATAGCCAGTGATCCTGGACTCCTCTCCCCATCAGACTGGCTTCCCAGAGTATCCTGCCCATGAGTTCCCCGAGTGAGTCAAAGTCTGCTTTTTGGAAGTCCAGGGTCCTTACCTTGCTGCTCTCCATCCATCCATTCCTCAGGATCCTGAAGTCAATCATTTCATGGTCACTGCTGCCTAAGTTGCCATCCGCTACTCCATTCCCCACCCATTTTTCCCTGTTTGTGAGCAGCAGATCAAGAAGAGCATGCCCCTATTTGGCCGATCCTGCACTTGCACCAGGAATTTGACCTCAACACTCCAAAAACCTCTTGAATTGCCTGCACAATGCTGTATTGCCCTCCCAGCAGATGTCAGGGTGATTGAAGTCCCCTATGAGAACCAGGGCCTCTGACTGGGAAACTTCTGCTAGCTGTTTGAAGAAATCCTCATCCATCAGTTCCTCCCGGTCTGGTGGTCTACAGTAGATCCCCACCATAACATCACCCTTGTTACTCTCTCTTTTGACCCTAACCCAGAGACTTTCAATAGGCCTATCTCCAGTTTCATACTGAAGCCCTGAGCAATCATATGACTCTTTTACATAAAGTGGAACTCCTCCTCTTCTCCCCTGCCTGTCCTTCCTGAAAGATTTGTATCCATCCATGACACTGCTCCAATCAGGTGAGCTCCCACCAAGTCTTTCTTATTCCAATCACGTCATAGTTCCCTAACTGTGCAAGGACTTCCAATTCTTCCTGCCCGTTTCCCAGGCTCTGTGCCTTCATGTCCAGGCACCTGAGGTGACCAGTTGATCACCCTGATTTCCCAGGAAATACGAGAGCACCTCCCCTGAAGCCCCCTTCTGCTTGCTCTTCTTCCATATCTCCCTCTTCCCCACTTACCTCAGGGCTTTGGTCTCCATCCCATGATGAACTTAGTTTAAAGTCCTCCTCACCAGGTTAGGGAGCCTGTCTGTGAAGATGCTCTTCCCTCTCTTCGTCAGGTGGATCCCGTCTCTTCCCAACAATCCTTCTTCTTGGAACATCATCCCATGGTCAAAGAAGCCAAAGCCCTGCTGGTGATACCACCTGCATAGCCAGGCATTGATCTGCAGGATGCACCTGCTCCTGCCCAGGCCCTTTCCCTCGACTGGAAGGATTGAAGAGAACACCACCTGAGCCCCTGCCCCCTTTATCCTTGCACCCAGAGCCCTGTAGTCACTTTTTATCTGCTCAGGGTCTTCCTAGGCAGTATCACTGGAGCCCGCATGGATGAGCAGCATGGGGCCGAATGAGTCTCAGTGATATCTCCATGACATCATGGATCTGGGCTCCAAGCAAGCAGCAGACTTCCAGAGACAACAGGTCAGGTTGGCAGATGGATCCCTCCATCCCCTGCAGAATGGAGTCTTCAACCACCACCACCCATCACTTCTTCTTGGTGACAGTCATCTTAATCCTTCCCATCTTGGGGAGGCCTGGCCTATCCTTCTGCACCAATGGAACATGCTCCTTGCCCTCTGTTGTTAGGGCTCCACATCTATTTTCCAGACAAACTGCTGTGCATGGAGATAAAAGATTTCTGCTTGCTGCCAGAGGTCACAAGCTTCCAGCTTCCACCTTCCTGGGAGTCCTTGTAAGCACTTCTTACTTGTTTAAAATTAGGCATGTGTTTTTTTTACATTGGGGCTTATCACTTCATGCTTTATGCCCAACACCCAATATGTATATTTAGGTAGTCCCCATAACATAAGCAGTACATAATAATTAGGGATCCTGGTTTTCTCTTCTAAAAAAAAAATGCCTGATAATAATTCTCTGTAGTTTTTGGCTCTGCATAACAGTCACAAAACTAAAGCACTAGTGAAATGGTTAGACCTTTTGCATTAGTAACTTTTGAACTAGTAATCTATTCCAGTAACAGTGACTAAAACTACTTACATTTTTTGGTAATTCTAGGCAGCAAATAAATAAATAATCAATGGGATTTTATTAATGTTAAGTGACTAGCTTTTTCTGAAGAATGTTTTCACATTTTTATTTTACTTAGATTTGTAGAAGTTCACTGAGTGTATGTAGAGCCATAAAACCTGCATCTGTGATTGATGAATGTGACCCAATTTCCATGAAGCAGCCACACTTTAAGACCCCAGTTCCCAATATTACATCTCAAAGCAAAGATCTGCAGTTGTAAAGAATATTTTAATTCCTACAATTATACTCTTCTCTTTTTCCCCTGCAACATACTTTACAACAAAGCACACAGAAGTTTGGCAAGGTTGTGGGGAAAGGAAGTTCAGCCCTAGAGCTAACCCTTACTCTTTTGAAAAGTCTGAGTTTTACTCACAGATAATAGAAAGAACTTCAAAGAACTATTACTACCATGACTTTACAGTGCCAAACACGTCTCACTGAGCCACCACAAACATTTAATGAAAACAAAAGCAAAAAGGTAGCATCACCATCAGGACACATGGCTTTAATGAAGTTGATTTTAACAGGTGGGCCTAAGGTTTCAAAGTGGTGATTTTACATAACTAATTTGAAAGGGGAAAAAAACACTTTAGAGGAGCCTGGTTTTCAGATGTCATTAAATTCATCCTCTGAAAAAATCAGGACCCTATTATGTATCAAGTTGAGTATCCAAAAACTAAAGTACCCCCAAAAAAATCCCTAGTCACTTCTGAAAGTAGAGGCAATGGCTCCAGGAAGTCTAGTTATTTCAAACTTAATTCTAGATTAATGATGCATTCACTCTTTTGTTATTTGTGCGAAATGCATTCTAATTATTCAGTTCTTTGCTTTGTTATCCTATTAGGAAGTATCATAACACACAAAGGGAGTGCTATAAATTAATAATTAGCATGATTAATTACAGTGATGGAGGGGACGAGGTGGAAAGGTCTATGCAATTAGTAGGTCTCATTTACTGCACCAGGAATCAGTAGGAGTACATTAGTGTGAAGAGGTAGAAAGATTCCCAGTAAAGAAAAAGATAGACTTATCTCTATGCTGCAATCACAATTTCTTACAAAACTCAATGGAATATCTGTACTGCTCAGCTACTGACAAACAAGCATGCAAACACAAAATCTAACAACATCTTATCAAATAATAGGCACAACAACATCAAAAGTTTAACAAAAATGTTATTACAAAAGTAACAAGTTACACACAGGACAAATTATCAAGAGAATGTAGATTCAAAATCAGGTCAAACACATTCTATGCACTGAATCCAATTTAAAAAATCCTAAAGTACCTTCCAGGTTAATCCAAATTGTTGACATGCTCCACATGAAAAAAGTCTTCTCAGGGACAAGTTTGGGGAGAGAATAGCTTGAAGAATTCTTAATTCCAAAACCTAAAACAAGTGTTTTGTCTGGCTGGAATATGGCCATGAACAAGGTTTGTGTTCTCCCCATCTCCTTCTCCAGGAGCAGTAAGCATCGAATATAATAGTGAATTATCATGTCCTGCTGGAAAACCATGTAGAAAGCCTGATTCAGTGTGATCTAGGATACAGAGGCACAACTAAGCATCTAGATCTTGGAAGCTGAGGTCACTGGGACTGAAAAACGGTGGCTTAGGGGAAAAGACATATCCCTCCCTTACCAGATCATTACTTGCTTCAGGTGGGAAGTCAGGAAATCACCATCAGCTCCATAACCACCATATCTTAGAACTGCTGACATCATTTCTGAATAAAACCTATTTGCAAGCTTAAGAGCAAAAGACTGTGCAGTCAGAGTTACGGGCTGGTGGGGTGGGAGAGGGTTTCAAATATATTTAACACTGTTAGGAACCCAGCTTTCATTTATGTCCCCATGTGTATTCGGGCATTTTAGTCCCTTAAAGTGCTTTTGAAAAAAAAATAAAAAAAATCTTGTCCTGGGTTTAAACTTATAATATCAGCATTCATTCTGATCAAATTTTAGATGATCAAGATAGGATTTTGAGCCAAATAATAGTGCCTTGATTATGTATTAATTTTATTTAATGTAGTCATATTTATCACTATAGTTGATTGAAAAAAAGAGGGTGGGACAGGGCACCTGAAGGGGGTAAATCAACTCGGGTTTTCCACCTTCCTGCAGGCACTAAGTAGGCATATGAAAGTTTCCTGAGTGGGAATCTCTCAAAAGTTCTAGAATTTGGAACATTTATTGAATGTGCACTCCTAACAAATGGCTTGGCTTTTTAATAAAAGCAACAGCAACTTTTATTTCGGTATTTTATGATCTCAGGATTTTATGACGGATATTTAATTCACTTAAGGCATTACAGCTTCTGAAACATTTTCTCAAGCTTTAGGCTAAAACAGACACTTTATAGGCTCGTAATCTTCCAAACAGACTAAGTCTTTCCAGTTTTTTCCGTAGTTAGTTTTCAGTTTTACTACTCTAGTCATTCCATAATGTTGATAGCTGAATATTAAAATAGATTTTAGGTTTTTTGACTACCAAAGGAGTGACTAATATTCTTGAAGCTTCTATAATATTCCTCCTTAATCCTCCTATAAATTATTTAGGCCTTATTTTACATGAAGAAATGTACAAAATTTACTAAATCAGTTTGAAATCACTTTAGTTAAAACCAGAAATTATATCCGCACAAGGAGGTGGTTGTATGACACTGTACCAGTTTAGATAAAATTATTACTATTAGATCAATTAAATTATTAAGGTATAGTTTCTCATGCAAATGAGGTCATAAAGAAAGAAGTTTACATTAAGCAAAGGTGACTTTCACAACCTAGATAGGTAAAAAATATAGCTGTATTTAGGAAATTTTAAACAGTCTACAGAACTGCAGAGGTTCTATGTTTTGGGGGACAGGGACTGCACCTGGCGAAGAGTTGGGACAGTACCTAGCGCAACGGAACCCAAGGCCAACTGAGGACTCTGCACACTAATGCTCTGTATTTGATAGCTAACAACAGTAATGAAAACTGTAGTAGTATGGAAGGAAACCTGAATAAAATACCATTTGACTTTAAAAAGTCCATACACAAAAGGCTTCATTATAAACCACTCAGCACAACACAAAATATTTTTGGATTATGTGACCTTCAGGGCAAAATCTGTGTCCTCCTTGTGTTTGGTAAGCAAATGGTAATTGCTAACCCTATATAATGTATTATAATTATTATGTTCTACAAAGAATGAATTCCAAGAAGTCCTTTTAGTAGTGTTGCCTCTTCTTACCCGAATGCTTAGCCAAGAGTCGGCATCCTCAGGTTATTTTAGTTAGGAGGCAAGTTCAGTGATGAAGTCAGGTATCTTTGATGCAGTCTATTTATTCTCAGGAATGTACAAAGCCCTGTTTTCTTGAACTTATGAGGGATTGTACAACCAGAGAATTTCTCTGCTCACAGTTCAAATACCTTTCCACTATACACTATCATTCCGCAATCCCATTTCTCCCCGGGTGACACATTAGTGCTGTTCAGTGGCATCAGGCTTTCCTATCAGTAGGATTGTATTTACTACCTCCTTCTCTTTTACATACAAACACCCCTTCCAAAAACAAAATTCTGCCATAACCCCTCTGTACAGATCATTCACATTTCCAAGAAGCCTTGCATGCATCTATGTTTTGGGCAGAAGACCTGCTCAATTCTTACAGTGACCTTAACTGAAGGGTGGGAGTCAAACCTATCAGTCTCTATGCAGCCGACCACTTTATTAAATGTTTACCTGCAGTCATATTTCAAGGCCACAGAGATATAAAAATACTTTAGTTCCTTATCCACAGGTCTCAAAATCTGTAAGATAAGTCTTATCAGATGGCGGAGACAAAGAAGTTATTTTCCAGGCAGTGGTGAAGATCACAGCTCTCCACTGGGCCACCCATACCCAGACTGAAATTTCTAGGCTGGAAGAGGTAAGTTCTGAGGAAGAGCTTGAAGGAAGAGAAGGCGGCGAACTAAGTTTTCCTAAGAGTTTTCTTCTTTTCATAAAGGACATCATGAAAGAAAATACGAAAAATGTTTGTTGGAAAAAAATGGGTGATCAGGACTAACATCAGTAGTGGAGGAAGGAAAGGAGCTGACTTTGCATCAGGACAAAAGGAAAGGTGCAGGTTGGATCTATGAAAATTACGGATGACTTTGAATTGAAGAATGAGAAGTACTTTTAATTTGCAATATCAGAACTTAACAGCATAAGAGTTTACAGAATTGGCTTCATCTACATTTTGATACTTTATAAAGTACCAAATAAAGTGATATTTTCTGAAGGCACCAGAGGATTAGAATATGAAAAGGTAACAATTTATTAAGATTTAAAATATATCAAACAATTATTCTTGGTTAATCAGTAACAGATTTAAAGCAGAAGTTTATTTCAAGGATTAGAAATTGGAAGTCCTGGTGTGCTAAAGCAAAGAATCAGAATTAAAAAGCTAATAAGATGTACCTCCAGGAGTGTAGCAGATTTTCCTATGCACTCAGGAAGCATTAATCAATGGCCATGACACAAATGCCTTATCATCAACTTATCATAAGGAAAACCATTAATTGCTGCAGTGTGTACATGTACAGTTTAAATTATTACTAGAATTTACAAATCTGATATTAACCTATCTAAAAAAGAATTACATTTAAAAAAAAGTAGTGATGCTCTGATATGGTTTAGTAAGCAAGTGAAATAGCACTATGAATTAAGATAAAAAGCAAATCCATTTAAACTGCTATTCCCATTTCTCTGATAATTAATACCCAAATAAGTATACAGTGTTTTTAGGAAAAGTATATAAAAGGCTAAATCACTATTTTACAATATATTTCCCTCTCAAATGGTCAGATCATATCACTTACAAGGATAGAATTTAAGTAGAGAAAGATTTTGAACCCCAAGTTGGAGCCAAATAATAAATTTTAACAGAGCTAGAACATATTGCACATTATGTGGTGTGATATGACTCACTGGATTCAAGTACAACTTTGTGAATTTAATATGTTAAGACTTGCTAATATCTGTACTGGTGATGGTCATCCTATAATCTTGACATACAATTTATTTGTGAATTTCATAAAGGAAAAATATTTATTCTAAGATTACAATGTCTTTCCTAGCAATAATAATAATAATAATACCTCAATAATTACTATTACTACATGGGGGGGGGGGGGGGGGGGGGGGTGGCAGATGTGATAAACTTGATTTTAATGAGGCTTTTGACACTGTCTTTTATGACAGTCTCACTAACCAGCTAAAAAAATACTAACTAGATGAAAGTATTGTAAGGCAGGTAGAAAATTTGTTGAATCATCACATTTAGTGTGTAGTTATCACCAGGGATCCTGGTTTTCTCTGATAAAAATAAAAGGTTCCCAACTTTTGGATTAAAAAAATTAACCTAAAATCCACATTTTTCCATGATTAAAATGAAGCACTACTAATATATACATATGTATGTGGTGGCGTGTCATTTTGATCACAGAAAAATATGGATTTGGGGTCTTTTTTAATCTGAAAATTGGGGATTTTTTTTTTTTTTTTTTTTTTTTTTAAAGAGAAAGCCAGGATCCCTGGTAATCACTGGCTCAATATCTAGGTGGGAACAGATATCAATTGGGGCTCCCAGGGATCTGTCCTGGGTCTGGTATTCTTTATCATCTTCATTAATAATTTGGACAATGGGACCAAGTGCCCTCTTAGCAAATTTGTGGACAACACACAGTTGGGTAGAGTTTCATATACTTCATAAGGTAGAGCTACGATTCAGAATGACCTGAATAAACTGGAGAAATGGTGTGCAACCTATCTAATGAGATTCAGCAAGGACTTGTGCAGAGTCCAGCTCTTGGAACAGAATACTTGCATGCACAAATATAGATTGGGAATGACAAGCCAGGCTGCACTACTGCAGAGAAAGACCTGTGGATTACAGTAGACCATAAGTTGAATATGAACCAACAGTTTGCTCTCATTGCAAAAATAGCCAACAATATACTGAATTATACAAACAGGTTTTTAAGACCCAGCTAGTAGGGCTGTGTGAAGTAGGCCCTATTCGATTCAGATTTGGATTCAGCCCAAATCAGGGACAGTGATTCAACCTGTTGATTTGGATCACTGTCCCCGATTTAATTCGGCTGAATCCAAACCTGAAGATTCAATGCTGATTCACTGAATCAGCAATTCAGACACAGGCACAGCCTTCAAAGTTTTTTTCTACATACCTTGAGGTAGCAGCGAAGCTCATGATCACTGCAGTGCTGGGGCACATGTAGCGTCCCACAGGAGTGTGGGGGACTCTCCAGCATACTCAGCACCAAACCCAGAAGTGGACCAGAAGTACTTCTGGACCACTTCTGGGTCTGCCAGGGAGCATGCTGGGGGCCTCCCACTTGTGCCCTCCCGGCTCGGCAATTGGCCGCGGGGGGATCCTAGGTGTCCTCCCCAGACCCAGGAGGCACCAGTCACTGAGCGAGGTGGACACAGGGGGCGGCACGACTGTGCACTCCCTGCTGGACCAGGAAGTAGCCCAGAAGTGCTTCTGGTCCACTTCCAGGTCGGCTTCCGAGCATGCTAGGGAGCACCCTGTGCTTCTGTGGTACACTGCATCTGCCCCAGCACTGCAGTGTTTGGAGCCCCTGCTACCTAGAGGTATGTAGAAAAAACATTTAAAGCTCTATCTACGTCCGAATCACTGAATCTGTCCAAATCGATTAGGAGAGATTAAAGGGTCTTCTGATTTGATTCGGATTCGGAGATCCAGCCACCAAATCGGGCTGAATCTCCGCTGAATTGAATCAGGGACCAAAGCTTCGCACAGTCCTACCAGCTAGACAAAGCCTTGGCTGGGATGATATAGTTCAGGATGGTCCTGCTTTGAGCAAAGTGTTTAGACTAGATGACCTCCTGAGGTCCCTTGCAACCCTAACCTTCTATGACTCTCTGAATTCCACTTGCAAACCAAGGAAAGGGATTCTTCTGCTCTATTCAGCACTGAAGAGGCCTCACCTGGAGTAACGTCCAATTTTGGGCCCAACACTTCAAGAAGGATGTGGATATTTTGGAAAGAGTCCAGCGCAGAGCAACAAAAATTATTAGGAGCCTGGGAAGCAAAACTTATGAGGAAAGTCTGAAAAAAACAAGGGTTACATAGTCTGGAGAAGGAAAGACTGAGGTGGATTTGATAACAGAAAAAAGAACATCCTGCAAGATTATGCACATTTACAGATTTTTTTCTGTATCACTGGTAGAAGGAACCCAAAATTTGGGGATAAAAAAAATCCTTTAGGGAACGTGCATATAACAGAAGGCAATGCCATTCAGAGTTACTTGACCTAGCTCTGCCCATGCTGGCTCGGGAACTGGAAGCAGTACAGTCACATCAGCATGGCTCTGTGCTCTACCTAGTAAGTCCCACTTCTCAGCAGAACTATTCAACTAATGTTTGTTAATGCTAACATGGCTATGCTGTTTCCAGTTCCAGAGCTAGCATATACAGAGCTCACTCAGGGTCTCTTTTCACAGGACTTCGTGTTGTACAGAAATAGCTTACCAATATGCGTCTTTGGTAACTAAAGCTGAACTAGAACAAAATATTTCACGTGTTGTTTTTTACCTGCCAGTGTAATAGATTAAGAACTATATACATGACAACACTCAAAAAGTAGACACCACTGAGAATGACATGACTAATGGAAAGATGATTTTACCTTGGTATACAGCACTGGTACATGCTGGTACATATTGTGTACCAGTCTGATGTCCACATTTTTAAAAGAAATTGAAAAACTGGAGAGGGTTCAGGGAAGAACCACACATGTTTCAAGACCTCAATATGTTAAAGTTATTAACAAGTCAGAGAAGTGATTTGATTGATGCATAAGTATTTTAAAACCCAATATAAAATACCACAAAGGGCTGTATATGGAACATAAAACTCCCCTGCAAAGTATATTTAATTTCTAAAACTTTTAAGTCATATATCCACCTACCATACATCTTGTGGCAGATTTAAAGTTATGCTGCCTTTGATTTCATCCCCAAAGCGTAGGTATCCTAGAGTGGCTAGTGAGATATACAAGGTCATAACAATTCCCATGCCAATATTCAGAGCTTGTGGGAAACGTGTGGTTTCTTTCATTCTATTTTCCAATGGAAGAACCTGGGGGAAAAAGGTTTTAATAATAAATAATAATATACTAACATAACACCTTTTCAGCCCACAATATCTAAAGTACTTTACACATTAGTTATATTTATATACATAAAGTAAAAACCACTTCAACCACTGAAAAGAACCTCCCTGTGTTAGAAAACAATATTCAGAAAAAGTAAAATCACACTATAATTTAGGTCAGGTGGGGGTAAAGACAACAATGGTGCCCAGATGAAAATGAATAATGAATATGAATAAAAATGAATATTACCTATACCAAGATGTTATTAGGACAACACTGGAAATATTTCTAGACTTATCTCCTAGTATTTATCCTTAAATGATTCACTGTAATGTGAAGTTTCCTAGACTGATCGTCTTCTTTTGTATGTGTAATCATTAATATTGGTTATTTTTATACCAAAGTATACCTAATACACTTCAGTTTACTGAAAAGAATTACCTAATAAAATCACATAACTATGAGAATGTACCTGCCTTGCCTAGTTACTAACACTAGTTTATAATCTAGCCTCCAGGTTATGTCTGATTGGCAGTATGGCTCTATAAATTAAACTAGCCTATCATCTCTGATTCCCATCCGGTTCAGATCACACATGGACAACAAACAGTTTTAGTGTCACAGGCATTAATTTGACAGCAGATGCGTTTACAGCACATGCCCATTTAACACGTCAATATAATTCAGTTACTAGTTAGCAATGTCCAGAGTTTGTTCAGTAAAAATACTGCTGGATAAGGTTTGAAAAGCAACTACAAGAAGCCTGTGCGCTCCCTCTTTTACTGACAACAATATCAAACCTCATACTTCATTAGAGAATGATTATAAACTTTAAAAACAGAATACTTTTTACATGACTATTTGTTGTTTTCAATACAAGAAATATAAATAAAAAAAGAGGACAGAATATAATGTGTCATCCACCACTTATAAAGAATGATATTTTTAAAAAAGAGAGGAAGGACTGAGCATAAAAAGGATAGGACATGAAAGAAAATGTACTTAAAGTTGAATTAAGAAAGAAAAAAAAAAAAGATATTAAGGCAACAAAGATCAGCCAACAGACTAAAGAAGAACATATTAACTCACGGAGGCAGCTGGGCTAGGGACAGACATTATACATAAACCTGTTTAAGTGATTAGAAACTGGTTTAGAGCTGTAAAAGAGCAGATGCTCAGTGCACATAAACCAGTTTGTAAATGGCTGAAATTGGTTTGAGATAAACCTGGTCGAATGCAGTATTAGACTTAACTGATTGGGTTCAAAATGGTTTATGCAATGTCTGTCCCAGACACCTTGCTGGTCTATCTTAAACCAGAGCCCCCAAACATCCCAGAGGCTTTGCAGTTTTGGGAGGAGCTCTTTGCTCCAGAGAGCTGTGCTGGCTCCTCCTCTCTGCTCCCTGGCTGGAGTTCCAGCAGTGACTGCAGGTACAGCAGTGTCTTTCTGGCTTCCTCCTGCCTCTTCCTCCCCCTCACCCCTCCCTGCTCAAGTAGTAATTTCCCCCTTCCCTCTGCCTTACACAGACACCTCTCAGCATTAGCTAGCACACCACATGCTGGCTACAGTACACACTGTGGGAGACTAGACAAAGGCAGACAGGACAGTGTCTGCTTAGGGCTTTTTGGAACTAATCAACAGGTAGCTGGTAATGTCCCTCCATCCCTTCCTTTGAAAAAGCTGTTTAAGAAGAGCTTGAACTAATGAGAGATCTTTTTATTTTGTTTGATGTGCTGATAAATGCTAACAATTCCCTGTGCAACTCCCTGTGTGTAACTAAATGCTCTGTTACCAACAGCGAGTTGGGGGGACCCCTCCCTAATCTGGGCATCCTGCTTGGGCCTGGCCATGCTCCCCCTTAGCTCAGCACTAAAGAAGGGAAGGGAGGGCTGCTCTAGCACCACGCCCCGCCCCCCTCGCAGGCATGTGTCTGCATTTCTTCAGTCCAGAGGAGATGTCTGTATGATTACAAACTGGTTCAGCCTAGCCAAGTTAGACTAACCTGCAAAGATCGAATCAATTCAGGCTCAGGCTTTTTGAATGTCTGTCCCTAGCCCCTCTGGTTAGCTGTATATATCGTGCAGTAAGCTATGCATTGCTTAAATATATTGTGTATCGATCTATTGTTATACTAATAAAACTATCCTTCCATCAGATACACTGTCAATTTTAAAGGCCGCTCCCTTCAAACATTTCTTGCAAAAGGCAGGCCATGACTTCAGTTTCTATGCTGACCTTTAGTTCACACAACTTCCACATTCATACATTGCAGAAGGAAAACCATCTTGCCTTTCCCAGAACTCTGCAAAGAAGGGGGCAAGAGGAGGGGTACTTTTCCTCCTCCTTGTTATTTCACAGGAGAGGACTGCCAGAGAGCTTAAGTGCACTGCTCAGCTGGAATGAGAATGAAATATTGTCATCGTTCTGGACCCTACTTAGGATGGAAAGCTTGTAGAAGAAAAGAGCTATCCTATCACTTCAAAGCGCAAGAATGAGTTGTAGGAGCTCAGCTCAGAGACTGTCTGCTAACACCAGGGGAAAATTTATTTATTTTTTCAGAGGAAAAAAAAAGAATTGTCACATGGCTCCAACTCTATTCCTTACTAGCCAGCAGGTGAAGAACCTGCCTACAATTTTGCCAAAATGAGAGCAATCTTTAAATCAACATGGCAAGCTGCTATGAGTGATGAACAGAAATGTAGTGACCCTAAAACAATTTCTAAGAAAACACAGAATATCTAGTAGTGAACAAAACAATACAAAGTAGATCAAACAAACAGGAATATAATAATATTTTCAATATATTCTGTACTTTTCAATAAACTATGAATAAGTCAGCAATATCCCCAAGAAAGCAATGGGACTGATCAAAGATCACACAGTAAGTTTGAAGCAGTTAGCAAAGAAATTATAATGAGAAATGCAATTTGAGTCTTCCATTTAAATTGGAAACAAGTTAAATGGATTTATTCCCTTTACCATCAACTGCAATTTATTTTGAGTAAATTGCAACTGCTGTACTATTCCATTCTCAATTACTCAGTCCATGATTTTTTCAAAATTATTTTCTAACCTTAAAGATGTATTTTAACCAATTGTTTTTCAAATCTCTACAAAAATGAGATCATGGCAATTGACTGAATGAAGAATAGTTCATTATGAAAAACAACGTTTCAGAGAAATATACTGTTACACTGCAGAAGCAGCATTCATATGTTCACTTTTATTTTCTATCTAAAATAGGAATTCAATAGGAAATACTGAATTACAGTCTACAGCTCACGTATGCTTCGTGCTTTAACAATATGATCACAATCTAAAGGACCCAAGTTCCACTAACAGAAAAAAAGTCAACGTAAAAAATAAGCGGAGCAAACATCAGAACTGTTCATTTAAATAGTTTTGCTCTTTAGCTATCAGTTTATCTAATGTATTTGGTTACTCCCTAGCTCAATAACCTTAAATCAAGTAACTTTTCATATATACTAATGAACAGGTGAAAGACTCTTACACTTAAACTGCTTACAGACATCAGGAAAAAAAAGCAGACAGTGCTTTACTTTAAACCGAGCCCAACACATGCCCAAAAGAGGTAGCATGTTAGTTATACCCGGCTTTCCCAATGTCTTTGGGGATTGGATGCTTCAGTGGGGCTTTTTGGTGCTTTTAACTAAAGCTGATTCAGTCAGCTATTAGATAAAAATGCCAAAAAAGCCCCACTGAAGCACCCCATCTCTACAGATGCTGCAGAGCTGGGTTGAAGTAATGTGCTGCTGCTTCCAGTAGAGCGTGTTTTCCCCACCCCACACACATCTGTCAGTGCCATTAGATACTCTGTTCAAGCATCATCTTAGGGATAACGGAGACCTGGTGGGACTCCACCCATGACTGGACCACAGGTATAGACAGCTATACCCTGTACAGGAGGGAATCGACTGGACAAAAGGGGCGGGGGTGTAGCTCTCTCTGTCAAGGAAAGCTACGCATCCCTGCAAGCTGACATTGGCACCCATGGTGGACGACTGGAGACCCTCTGGATTAAAATCCATGGGGAACAGAGCATAGGGGATACTATGGTGGGAGTCTACTATAGACCTCCTGCCCAGGATCAAGACCTTGACTGGGAGTCTGCCAGGGAATTGGCTGAGGCCGTGCGCTCCCAGCGTATGGTTGTCATGGGAAACTAACTACCCAGACATCTCGTGGGAGGAGCACTCAGTCAAATCCGAGTGGTCGCAAAGCTCTCTCTCATGCGTGGATGACCTCTATCTGATGCACGAGGTCTATGGGCCGATGAGAGGTAAAGTGCTGCTCGACCTGGAACTGGCAACCGGGAACGACCTAATCAGCGACCTAATGATCGAAGGGAAGCTGGGCAACAGTGACCATGAGCTGATCACCTTCATCATCCGCCATAAAGCTGGCAAGTCAGTCAGCAATACGGAAGTCCTTGACCTCAGGAATGCTGACTTTGACAAGCTAAGGCGGCTTGTCAGCAAGGCCCTAAAGGGCCACAACCCAAAAGGGAGGGGAGTTCAGGACGAGTGATTGCTCCTCAAGGAAGCGATCCTGGATGTGCAAGCAAAGTCTATCCCATCTTGGAGGAAAGGCAGCAAAAGGGCACAGCAGCCCCCTTAGTTCTCCAAGGAGCTAGCGGACCTCCTGCCTCTTAAAAGGAAGACCTACAAAGGATGGAGGACTGAAACCACCACCAAGAAGGAATACTCTGCTCTGGTCCAGAACTGCACAGAGCAAACCAGGAAAGCCAAGGCTGCGATGGAACTCCAGCTAGCTACAAATATCAAGGACAATAAAATGTCCTTTTTTAGATATGTGGGAGCCAGAGGAAAAGCAAGGCCAACATTGGGCCCCTGCCAAACCAGATGGGACAACTGGTGCCCAGGAAAAAGCAAAACTTGCTAAATGGGTACTTCGTGTCAGTTTTTCACCAGTCCCATGGGATACCCCTGCCCACTGTGGGACAGGGAGGACTGGGTGTGGGAGATTCCTTACCCTCCATCAAAGCTGACCTCATGAAGGAACATCTTGACAGGTTGGATACCTTCAAGTCAGCCAACCCTGACGGTTTATACCCCAGGGTACTCAAGGAGCTGGCTAGCATTATAGCTCAGCCCCTGGCATGGATCTTTGAGAACTCCTGGCGCTCTGGAGAAGTGCCTGAAGATTGGAAGAAGGCCAATGTGGTGCCTATCTTCAAGAAAGGGAGGAAAGTAGATCCAGCAAACTACAGGCCCATCAGCCTGACCTCTATCCTGGGGAAGGTCTTGGAAAAGATTATCAAAAGCGGCCATCCTTAACAGACTAGCTGACAGCAATATCCTGAGAGATACCCAGCACGGGTTTGTTGCGGGTAGGTCTTGCTTGACGAATCTCATTTTCTTTTACGACCAGGTGACCTATCACCTGGACAAGGGAGAAGAGATTGATGTCATATATCTTGACTTCAAAAAAGCCTTTGATCTGGTATCCCACGATCACCTCTTGGCAAAACTGGCTAACTGTGGCCTTGACCTCACCATAAATCAGCTGGCTGGGGAATTGGCTCCACGGACCCAGAGGGTGGTGACTGATGGAAGTCAATCGTCATGGTGCCCTGTGACCAGTGTGGTCCCCTCAAGGCTCTGTCCTAGGGCCTATACTTTTTAACATCTTCATCAATGATGTAGACATTGGTGTCAGAAGCAAACTGTCCAAGTTTCCTTAGGAGTAAAAACCCGCAGCATGCTTATAGGCTTGGCAGTGCTACACTGGTTAACACTACAGATGAAAGGCACTTGGGGGTCATGATTGACCACAAGATGAACATGAGCCTTCAATGTGATGCTGCAGCTAGTAAAGCGAGCAAAACACTGGCTTGCATCCATAGATGCTTCTCAAGCAAATCCCAGGATGTCATTCTCCCATTGTACTCGGCCTTGGTGAGGCTGCAGCTGGAGTACTGCATCGTTTTGGGCTCCACAATTCAAAAAGGATGTGGAGAAGCTTGAGAGAGTCCATAGGAGAGCCATGCACATGATCAGAGGTCAGGAAAACAGACCTTATGATGAGAGGCTGAAAGCCATGGGACTCTTCAGCCTGGAAAAAGCGTAGGCTCAGGGGTGATCTGGTGGCCTATAAGTTTATCAGGGGTGTTCACCAGGATCTGGGGGAACAACTATTCACCAGAGCACCCCAAGGCATTACAAGATCGAATGGTCATAAACTGCTCCACGACTGATTCAGGTTGGACATAAGGAAGAACTTCTTTACTGTCCGAGCCTCCAAGGCTTGGAATAGACTGCCGCCAGAGGTGGTTCAAGCATCCACTTTAAACGCCCTCAAGACATGCTTAGATGTTTATCTTGCCAGGATTCTATGATCCCTGCCGACTTCCTGCCCCTGGGGCAGGGGGCTGGACTCAATGATCCTCCAGCGTACCTTTCAGCCCTAATGTCTATGAAATCTTTTCTTTAACACTACAACCCTCACTGAGACTTTAAAGAACATACTCCAAAGAAGAAATATAAGACAATGGGTACGTCTACACAAGACATTTACTGTGGAGTTGCCTAATTAGCTCTGCAGTAAAGTCTCAGCATCTACATGTGCAACCCTATTAAGCCACAGTAAACTAATAAACACTGCCATGGGTTAGTACTTGTAAATATAAGTACTATCCTGTGGTGGCATTATTTAGTGCGCTAGAACACAAATGTAGATGCTGACAAGGCTGGCTGGGGCAAAAGGGTGCTTCAGTGCAGAGGCTGCCTGCCAGCTAGTCCCACACTGGAGCACTGGCATACTCCAGCCAGCCCCTCTGCAGCATGCTCACCTGAGTTGAAGCAGCCCCAGGCTGGCAGGCTCACCCTGTGGGCCCTCTGGCAGCCGGAGCTGCTCCAACCCAGCTCAATATGCTGTGGTCACAGAAGCATGTGTAAATGCTGTGCCCAGGAGTAATAAACTGTAGCACAAACTGCATGGAAGTTTATTCAATTACATTACTAGCACGTGTAGACATGCCCAGTGATACTATCAGAAGACATTTTTATGCACTTAAGCAATTAAGTACATATAACCTTCAAGCAAATGAGTGACCCCATTGATTTCACTGGGAGGACTGTTGAATGAGGACTTTACTGATTTTATTTAGTAACTGTCGTAGGGCTGCTGATCTTTCAGCCATATTCATAAATTGCTGGTATTGAGTCCCAGCTTGAGCTGTCTGTGTATGTGCAGCAAATGCCTGTAAAACAAGAAAATCTACTCTTCCTCTCTCTCTGCTGCTTCTTATAATGTTGCCACTGCTCACCCTCGGTCACATTTAAACCCTAATTTACTTTCCAAGCCTTTATGGATCTAAACACTATTTGAAGCCAAAGTGTGGATTCCCAGGTAGTCCAGATCTACCTATAGGAAGACTAAATGCTGGAGGACTGAAAATTAGCTTTTTTTATCTCCACAGGGCAGTTACAGGTTGCTGTAACATGAGCTGGATAACACAGCTGAAGGATCTCTCTCGCCCAAAGTAGCATAATTTTAAGATCCCTTGAGGTCATTTAGCACTATTTTTCACTCTTTAATGTGTGAACACTTCCATATTAAGAGCTGTGATATAGCATAACTGCAATTTTTTAACAACAGCCTAACATTTTAGTTGAAAGCATTAGTAATAGGACTCTTACATCAAAATGAATGGCTGAATGGCTTTTTGAAGGAAATAAGGCCTACAACACTCATCTAACTTGCTTTATTATAATTTTAGCATTACAAGATGCCTGTGCTAAAAGATATCCTCTCAAGGGCAATGCTACACTAATTCAGTATCTCATGTTGGATATGTTCATGCTACTCTGTGCTTGTCCAACCAGCTATTTATGTTGATACATATAGGTATCAATAATTTAGTCTTGTGGTTCCCAAAATTCAGTCCTGCAATCTATCTGTGCAACCACTATGTGACCCACCGACATGACAAATTGGGTTGGGCCATGACAAATTGGTTCTGGGTGTAAGTGAAAACTGCACCCTACGGGGGTTTGGGGTCACTGTGGTAGGACTGCTCATGGCAGAGCTGCCCCTAGAAAGTGCAACAAGGGCCAAACACCAGGGAAGAACAAGTCTGGGGTGCCCTAAAACCCCAGTCCCTGCTGCTTTGAGAGTTACCCTGGCAGGGAAAGGCTAGGGAAGCTGACCCTGAATTAAAAGAAATGGCAAGGACAGACTGTTGACCAAGGTGGACAGCTACATCTGGCTCTCTCTGGAAAGTCCTCTCTGATGGATCAGGTGGCCGAGCAGATATGCTCATCTCCTGGGCTATGAAGGCAGATGGCAAGAGCTATGTGGACAGAGTAGGGCATCAGTTCAGGTGCAGCAAGACCTGATGGCCATCTACTACATCCAGACTTGTCTCCAGATGTCTCAACACTGTCGTGCCACTGGATTCAAACAGGTCTGGATGAGAGAGTGAGGGTGACTCTGTGCAATTTTCCCTCACTTAAATCCAACTCATACGCAAGTCATGATATCATTTTACCTCCCCATAACACACTCAAGTCCTGTGGTGATGGGGGAGCGGCAAAGCAGCAGGTGTGGATACACTGGGAGCTGTAGTTGCAGTCCTACACAAAGGTGGCTCAGGGCATAGCATGGCTTTTCACTGAACCGAAGCAGCAGTGGAATACAGCAGCCCCCTGGATGACTGAGCAGCCCTATTTAGGATCACACTGCTCCCCTCTGTAGCATGAAGAAAGGACTAGAAAAGGTACCCTAAACATTGTCTGCTTCGCCTTAGCCCTGGTCAATATACTGCAGCTAATGGGATCCCACTATAGCAGTCAAAATTCAGACAAAAACACAAAAAAGACAAAAGGTGACACTACTCACAGTTGGTGCTTAGAACATGCACACGCTAATGAACTGTACAACAGCAAGTAGACCAGAGACAAGAACAGCTCTAGTTGGTAGAGAACTGGCCAGATTCAACATTCAGAAAATTACCCCGAGTGAAACTCACCAGGCTGAAGAAGGGCAACACACTGAAAAAGGAGCCGGCTACACCTTCTGGAGTGGCCGTAATAAAAAAAGAGCGATGTAAGTCTGGTATTAGGTTTGCCGTCCAAATACAGCGAGTCAGCAAGCATACAAATCTCCCAAAAGAGAGCGAATGACAGACTCATGCTAATGTGACTCCCACTGTCTGGGCAAAGATGAGCAACTATCATCAGCACCTATGCACCCACCAATCCAAATGTGATTAAGGACAAATTTTATGAAGACCTGGAGTCTCTTATCACAGAAGTGCCGAAGGCAGACAAGCTCATCAGCCTCAGTAACTTTAATGCTAGAGTTGGTGCAGATCACCCGGCATAGCAAGATGTCATCAGAAACGCCCTTAGGAAACGCAACAACAATGGGCTCCTCCTGAGGAGGAAATGCGCTAAAACAATCTCCTTATCACCAACACAGTCTTCTACCTTGGATATACCTGAGCTCCAAGCACTGGTATCTCACTGATTATGTCACCACGAGGAGAAGAGACAGACAGGATGTCAGAATGGCAAAGACCGTGAGAAGTGTAGAATGCTGGACTGACCGCAGGCTCATTGTCTCCAAGCTGAATATCCATATACATCCTAGTAGATGACCACAAGGAAAAAAAGCACCAACAAAGCACAGTGTCTCCAAACTGAAATAAGAGAATGTGAAACAGGAATTTCTTGAAGAACTGCACATCCAACTAGTAACAATTGGTGTAAACTCCAATAACATCAAGGAAAATTGGGCATCCTTCAGGGACTCTGTGTAACTGGCTTCATCCAATACCCTCAGTCCCACCACACATAAACATCAAGATGTGTTTGATGAAAATGATACTGACATAGGGAGACTACTGAATGAAAAATATTGGCTCCATTAGGCCTGCTTAGAAGACAGCTCTTCAACATCTAAGAAGGCAGCCTTTAACAACAGAAGGCTATACCAGATAGATATACCAGATACTATACCAACAGAGGTCTACAAAGCTGGAGGCTCACATGTGGTTCTTAAACTGACTGAACTCTCCCAGTCAATGTGGATTCGAGGAACTATACTTCAGGCATATAAAGATGCATCCATCATCCACTTGTACAAGCAGAAAAGCAATGGATAATCCTGTGATAACCAGTGGGGCATCTCCTTGCTGCCAATAGCTGGTAAAATCCTCACCAAAATTCTACTGAATTGCCTTGTGCAACACATTGAACAAGGGCTCCTGCCTGACAGTCAGTGTGACTTTAGGAAAGGATGTGGGACCACAGACCTCATGTTTGCAGCTCAACTTCAGGATAAGTGCCAGGAACAGAACTCCAACCTGGACATGACTTTCATTGGCCTGACAAAAGCACTTGATACAGTACCAGGAGGGCCTTTGGAAGAAAAAAAATTCAGTTGCTCAGAGAAATTCATCACAATAGTTTGGCAATTCCGTGATGGCACGCTAGCTTGCGCTGTGGATGGCAGTGAGTCATCTGAACTCTAGTCACCAATGGAGTCAAGCAGGGCTGTGTGTTGGCCCTGACCCTCTTCGCAATGATGTTCTCTGCCATGCGCACAGATGCTTTTCATGGACACCAGGATTGACATCAGATACTGGACTGATGCCAAGATCTTCAATTTGAGGAGACTACAGATGAAGACTAAGTTACAGGAAGTGAATGGTCAAGCCCTCCAGGCAGTGGACAAGTTCACCTATCTCAGCACTACACTATCATGTGCAGTTCACATCGATGATGAAACCAATGCCAGAATTGCCAAAGCAAGTGTGGCCTTCAACAGACTATATGCAAGTGTGTGGGAGTGCAGAGGCATCGATCAACAAACAAAACCAAAGGTCTACAAAGCCAGTGTTGCCAATCCTGATGTATGGATGTGAAATGTGGACATTGTACACATGCCACACAGTGAAGCTGATCTACTTTCACATGGGCTGTCTGAGGAAACTGATGAGGATAAGATGGCAGACAAAATCCTAGACACTGAGGTTCTCACATAGGCAGGCATTCCAAGCACCCACACTGTTGATGAAATCACAGGTGAGATGACCAGGCCATGTCACCAGGATGTCAGATGAGTAACTGCCAAAGAAGATACTATACAGCAAGCTAAAGAAGGGAAAGCACTCTGAGCGAGGTCAGAAGAAATGTTTCAAGGACTCCCTCAAGTCATCCTTGAAATGTTTCAACATTGACCCAAAGCCTTGGGAAGATTTCACTCATGATCATTCCACCTGGCAAAGCCTCATCCATATTGAAGCTACAGTCTATAAGCAGAGGAGAACTGCTGAGGCAGAGCAGAAGCACAAACAGTATAAATCCTGCAACAGCAGCAGGTCCATTGTTGATCAAGTAACCCAAAGAGGTACCTCTTGCTCAATAGACCGTTCAAAGCACAAATTGGCCTGATCAGCCACTCACATGCTCACAGAAACTAACCCAACCACTAATGTCATGGTCATCTTTGAATTTGAAGGACAAACAACAATACATTTATATTGATACATGAAGGCTTCAATAATCTAGTCTTGTGATTCCCTAAATTTTCAGTCTTGCAGTTTATCTGTGCAACCACTGTGTGACCCAGTGACATGACAAATTGGGTTCTCAGATGGAATAGGAAAGGCAGGATATTGCAGGGGGGGAGGGGGGGGAAAACGCTTATAATTTTTAAACAGTACTGATGCCCTGTCCTGGATCTTTGCCTGGCTTCATTTTTACTGTCTTTCCCTTCATATTCCTCTGTAAGACACAGACCAGGCAAGGTCAGACTTTAATTTACCAAATATTAGTTACTTTCTAGTCTCTCTACTTTCCGCTGCAAGTCTTTTGTTTCTATATTCTGGCCAAAAAAAAAAAAAAAAA
>NW_005841976.1:98247-113844 GCF_000455745.1 Alligator sinensis | reverse complement strand
TTCCCTACAGCTTTGCATGGCCTCTGTTAGGATGGAGACTTTTTCCTTTGCTATTATTTTTTTTCTGGATTAAGTATAATACTTTTTTTTTCTGAATATCTATTCCTTTTAAATTACAAAACTTAAGGACATGACCACTTCTTTGTAATTCACATGAGGAACCAAAATGCTGACCCACAAACTGCCCATAATTCCCTCTCTTGGAACCATACATACTCTAACCTTTGACATAACTTAAGTGGTCAGGTATAATCAGTTATGCCAAGTATCTGTCCTTATATTTCAAACTGTGCAGTAGGTAGAATCACTACCAAAAAAGTAAGTCAGTTCCCTGTTTACAATATCTTGATACAATCAAACTTCTGAAAGTCAGATTGCAGGGAATAGTCCAATTCCAGGCACCTGTCTAGAATACTACAGTACAATCACACATGTTAGAGCCAAACTGCAAGAAACTTTCTAATTACAACTTAAAATCTCCACTGCATAGTCACATGATCAGGCCCAAATATACAAACAGAAGCAAAACCCAAAGTACAGATGATCACAGAGCAAAGATTTAGCTCCTATAGCCGGCAAGAATCAATCCTGCAACAGATTCTTCAAAAGCAATGGAAGGGTAGGGTGTGTGTTAATGATTAATAAATTCTTGTTTCATATTTCTTTTTCAGATCATTGCCCTGAAGTTTCCTGATGAGAATGTAGCAATATGCCATTCCTTCTCATTTTAAATGACACTTTCCATTAAAAGCCAGACTGACAGCTGCTTTGGTTTTGTTTCATATACAAACTGCTCACCAACTGCCCAAACTATGAATAAAATACAGTTGAACAAACAAGAATATGTATTATATTTCTCAGCATACTTCCCTCTCAGAAGGCATACTTCTACAACTGTGGACTCATATGCCAGAAAAATCCCTTTTCATTCATGTTTAGGTGAATGGTTATCAACTTGATTACTTAATTACAGAGGCAGATCCTCAGCCTGGATAAGGCATTGTAACCACATCTAGATCATGGATTCGAGTCTATTTTGATGCCAATTAATTCCCCTTTGTCATTAACATGAATACTGTTCACAAGAAAACCAATGCCACCACAACTGCTTACTTGCCTCTTTCTTTCTATTGATCCTTTTTAGAAGAAAAACAGAAAGAAAACAAGTCACTGAATAGTGGATATACAGACCCACAGCTGATCTGGACAACTATTCTTGAAAAAGAATTTCCAGAGTTGACAGCTTTCCACTGGATATGTTTTGATACAAAAAATAATGGTCATACCAGACCCCGCCATTTCAGTTATATGTGTTTTGCCTATACCTTGCCTTGTCATCCTAAATTCTTGAGCAATGTTCTTGCATCCCAAGGACACTAAAGCATTTCTTGGATGCTTTTTTAAGCATCTGGTAGAAGAGTGGTTCTCCGTCTATTTAGACTTGAAGCACCCCTGAATAGACTCTAGGCACTCCTTGGAAAATGCAGCTCTTAGTTTTCACTCTTCTTTTGCCTGAAAAAATAATAGAGCAGGGTTTTTAACTTGAAACAGTCTTCCAGGAGTTTATGGCCATTACTCCTGGTTTTCCCCAAAGGTGCCCTGGTGAACATTTGTTCACCAAGCCCTTGTTGTATTCCCCTGATGTAGCAGTAAGCTGCTACCAAGTCCCCTCTTAGCCTTCTCTGTTTCAGGCCGAAGAGTCCCAGGTCCCTCAGCCCTTCCTCACATGGCTTGCTATGCAAGTCTCTGCCCATACGGGTGGCTCTTCTCTGGATTCTCTCAAGCTTTATCATGACCTTGTTAAAGTGTAGTGCCCAGAACTGGATGCAGTACTCCAGCTGCAGCTTCACCAATGCTGAGTAGAGTGGAAGAATTACTTCCTTGGTTTTGCTGGAGATGCATCGATTGATGCATGCCAGAGTATTATCTGCCCTGCTGGCTACAGTGTCACTCTGCTGGCCCATATTCATACTATGGTCTATTATTACCCCCTGGTCCTTTTCATTCGTAGTGCTGGTCAGTTTGGCGCCGCCAAGCGTGTAGGTGTGTAAGGGATTGTTCATCCCCAGGTGGAGTACTTTACATTTTTTGATGCTGAACTTCATCTGGTTCTGATCCACCCAACTTGCTAGCCTGTCTAGACTACCAATACAGGTGGACCTATCTTCAAGTGTGACCACACTCCCCCATAGCTTGGTGTCATCTGCAAGCTTGGCCAGCAAGTTCCTCACCCCCACATCCAAATCATTGATAAGATGTTGAAAAGCACTGAACCAAGCACCGACCCTTGAGGGACACCACTGGCCACTTCTCACCAGGACAACACAGATCCATTCATGAGAACTCTCTGGGTCCTACCCCACAGTCAGCTTCCTACCCACCTAACTGTCTCACAGTTAAGCCCACAATCCTCCAATTTTCTTGTGAGAACATCATAGGATACCAGATCAAAGGCTTTTTGGAATCGAGGTATATAATGTCAACCTCCTCTCTCTTATCCAGGTGGTGAGTTACCTGATCATAAAAGGAGATGAGGTTGGTAAGGCAAGACCTGCCTATGACGAAGCCATGCTGGCTGCCATTCAGAATCCTACCATCTGCAAGCCTATTGCACACAGACTCCTTAATGATTTTTTCCAGGATTTTCCCTGGGATAGAAGTTAGGCTAATTGGCCTATAGTTACCTGGGTCCTCCCTCCTCCCAGTCTCGAAGATGGGCACAACACTGGCCCTCTTCCAGTCCTCAGGGACCTCTCCAGAATGCCATGAGTTTTGGAAGACCTTTGCCAGGGGTTCCGCAGTGACTTTGGCCAGCTTCTTCAGCACTCTCGGATTAAGTTATTCCAGTCCTGCTGACTTACATGTCTGATTTTTTTTTACTGATCACATACCAGTTTTATGGCAATAGTAGGAGGCAGTCATTCCTACCCTGTTCATTCTGTACCTTATCTGGCATGATTTGCCCCTTGGTCGGGCAGAAAAAAAAAAAAAAAGAATCGAAGCAAAGCAGTCATTCAGGAGTTCAGTAGAAAGCCTTCTCAGAAATAAAAGAAAAATGTATATCCTCCCTTTTTTGATCAGAACAAATGTATGTTGCAGGTATGATCCATTTAACTGTCCAATAATTGATGGCCTTTATTAAATCACTGCATAAATGGCATTTTACTAATCTCACTTAAAAGGCCATCTGCATCTGGACATCTATCTGTGCCATGTTTTCTAATTATAGCTTATATTTCCTCTTGTGCTATTGATATCTCCACAGATTTGTAATAAGGGCAGGTAATTTAACAGATTGTTCTGGATCCCATCATATGTTATCTGACTTCATTTATATACAGCTGTGAATAAAAATACTTTTAGGTCTTACTGATGGCTTTCAACATACACTAAGGAGTAACACTTTGATTCCATACTGCTAACATTTTTTAACCTTTTTCCATTAAGCTTATAAGAATTGTATGCGCCTTGTCAGCCTTTCCATTAAAACAAAAAAACAAAAACAAGTGTAAAATAGTAGGATGGCTTTTCTGACAAATCAAACAGTTACAGTCAGCTTTCTTATTCTTTTTTTTAATATTGTTTTCCATTAACAAATGGAACAGTTTTCTTCTCAAGACCTTCCAACTCTTTTTAAATTGTCTCCTTCTACTCTCAACAATCGTGCAACTGGACATGTGCTTTTAAACCATTTATCAGATACAAGTGGTGTTACTGAGCTGTGTACCAGGGCCTCCTTCGATTCCCATTACAAGGTAGGGGAAGGGCTCTTTGAGACTCACCAGCAGCAAAGAACAAAATTACTCCAGCCAAACAGCTCTCTTGCAAAAGAGACCCAAGCCAAGGAAGATGACACTTTGGATAGGTTTTGCGAAAGGCTGGAACAAAGTGGTATCTGACTGGGAATTGGGTTTTGCGTTTCCCACAGAAAAATAGAGAAAACCACAGATTTCCCATTTTTATCAAGGAAAACACAGATTTTCCCTTTTAGAAGAGAAACCCATGGATTTCCTCCTTTTGCAGAGAGCTCTGCAGGCTGGCTGAGTTCCAGTTTACAAGAGCCATTTGCAAAAGGGGTGGGGAAACCCTAAACCCTGCCCAGAGGGAAAGGGAGAGGGGCAAGGGCGGGGCCCGATACTTGCTGCTTCAGGCTCACTCTTCTTGCTGGAGGTAAGTGGGACTTGGGGGCAAAGCTGGCTAGGGTTGAGGGAGTGGGGAAGTTTGCAGCCAGCTGGGCACTCTGGCCGGGAGGGGGTTTGCAGCCTCCCCATTCCAGGCCAGCACTCTGGCCGGCTGCAAACCTCCCTGTGTGCCTCAGCCCCCAGCCAGCTTGAGCACTCCCCAGCCAGGCATTCCGTCTGGGATGTGGGGTTTGCAGCTGGCCAGAAGCGGCAGGGGATTGCAGCTGGCCGAGCACTCCAGCCGGGAGCGGGCAGGCTACAAACCCCAACCCGGCCAGACTGCCCAGCCAACTACAAACCTCCCCACTCCCTCAGCTCCCAGACAGCTTGGGCACTCCCTGGCCAGGCACTCCGGCCAGGAGAGGGTTTGCAGCCCGCCCTCTCCTGGCTGGAGTGCTCGGCCAGCTGCAAACCCCTGCTGCCTCCAGCCAGCTGCAAACCCCACTCCCAGCCAGAGTGCCCGGCCAGGGAGTGCCCAAGCTGTCTGGGAGCTGAGAGAATCAAAGTTATCTAGGCCATGTCCAAAAAATTGGAGAAACAGATTATGTGGCACAGTCATATGCAAATTATCTGCTTACCAAAACACATGTACCTGATAGAATAGAATGAGTGACAGATCTACACATACTGGCACCACCTTACCAGTTCTCCTAGTACACTATGCCAGGGGTTTTCAACCTTTTTAAATAAGTGTACCCCTGGCAGCCAGACATGGAGCAGGGTGGAAATGGTACACAGCTGAACACGGAGTGACAGCGCGGGGTGGTGGATGGTGGCAGCAGCTGCTGCCGCATGCAAACTGCCTCCCCCCCGCATTCCACCAGCTGGGTTGTCCTCACCCCACCATGGCCCTGCTCCTGGCTTACCCAGACATACCCCCTACAGCAGCGACTCCCAACCTTTTTTTGCTGCAATCCTAAATCCAGGTCGTGACCCCCGCCCCCAGCTCATTCATGCCCAGCGGTGCCAGCACAGCCCAGGCCAGGCCGAGATAGTAGGGGGCAGTGGCGGTGAGAGCCAGATGAACCATGCGCCAGGAGACCTCTGCAGGCAGGAGGGGCAGAGTGAAGGGCAGACCCCCTGCAACCCTGATTTGGGTCATGCCCTGAGGTTGGGAGCCACTATCCTAGGGCTTTCCCAAGTACCCCCGGGGGTACATGCAGCATGGGTTACTGTTCCCACATCCCCCTTTGTCAAATCCTGGATGCACTCCTGGACCCCATTGTGTCCATTTCCCTATTATTACTAAAAGCAACCATATGCCAGTAAATGAGCCAAAATCCAAAAACATACCCCTGAGAATGTGTACTTCCTACCATATTTTCTCGCATACAATGTACATTTCCCCCAGAATCAGACCCTCAAATTTGGGATGCATGTATTAAGTGGGAAAGCTAATATTTTACCTGGGATAGAAGGATCCTGCTGCACAGTGCAGCTACATTACTATAAGAGCAGCTGAGGAAGTCAATTGACTTAATGACCCATTAGTCTTCACAGGTGTTAACGACTGGCTCTTCTTTTTAATAGTCTGATGTACCACTAAACAAGCTAACCTTTCTTACAGTAATTTTGCTGTCTGCTAGCTGCTAGCAGGGAGACAGCCTAAACTCTGGAAATTTTTATTTTTTTTTTAATTAAATAATGGCTTTCTAAAACAAAACACATAGTATGATCCGGGACATGCTATATGTGAAAAAAAAAAAAAAAAAAGATATTTTTATCCAAAAGTCTTTTCATCCTTTCTGTTGCCTTCACAGAGCTGGAAGATATTAATGCAACAGAGGAACCCTGACATGGCAATGGCGCAAATACAATTAAATGACATCATGCTAACTGGTAAGAATCTACCCCTGACAAATCTAAATTGGTCTTAAAGATACCAAAATTTTTAGCATGTTTTATTTTTAAATGGATGTTAAAATGGCAAAAGATTTTTTGTCAATGAGTAGCTTTTATCTGAAAGGCATACCTCTAACAAGCTCATGTGCATCGTTTTCAAAATCCAAAAATGACATTTTAAAATGATAATTCACTTAGCGAATTCCAGGAGTTAAAATGGAAAAACTAACTGCTCCTTAATATGTTTCCAGATCCTGTGCCTTTTTGTATATGAAGTACCACTCTACCTTTTACTACAGAATCATGATATTCAAGTATAAAAGCAAGTATAGGCATCATGAGGAAATACGCTAAAAAAACCAATCAGGTTCCTTTACATTCATATCCGTAAGTTCATGGTTGGAAGCAATATAACATTCTTTTTGCTAAACTAATCAGCCTATGAGACTCAATGGGAAAAATGCTGAATTGCACTGATTTACATGTAATGGAACAGAAAATCATTTTATTTTGTCTAAACAATATAAAATCAATTCTCCCTCTTTTTCCAACAATGTCCAGTAATGTATCATTTCGACTTCCCTGGGCAAGTCGAACTTATTTTTTTGTCAGATGAAAAATACAACAGGAGCTTCTCAGTCACATCTGGTGAATATTTTCTTAATCACAATGGCTGCTTCCAGACATGGAAAAAACAAAAACAACAACAACAACAAAACAACCCAACAACTGCTTTACCAAAGACGCAGCACATTATACAGACCCTGTGGAGCTGGGTCAAACTATGTCAGACTCTTCAGCAGGGCTTTTTGGCACTTTTATCTAATAGCTGATTCAATCAGGTGTTAGACAGAAGTGCCAAAAAAGCCCTGCTAAAGTGCCTGATCTACACAGATGTTGGGCAACCTGGGTCCAACTAATGCTCTGCCTCTTCTGGGCATGTTCTGGGCTCAGCATGGGGGTGTGCCAAGTTTAAAGTAAAGCACCGTGTTTGTTTGTTTTATGTCTGTAAGCAGCCAGTGTGCATGCACAACATTAAGGGATGTACATATTTTGGGCCTCATGAAGCTATATCAACATAAGAATGCAGCAGGGCCCAGCTACAGCACTGAACCAGCAGACATGGACAAGAATTCTGTTCTTGCCTCAGATCCCATTTGTACTACAAGCTGAAGCCAACCAATAACAAAGTCTCATGAGTTTTGTACTATTGAACAAAATTTGTTTCAGTTTGCTTAACAGTGGCACAGATAGCACATGAGTTTTCCTGCAAACTTGGTGCTGGCTTAAGAAATGCCACTGAGCCTGGCATGCATCAACAAGGTCCAGAACATGCCTACTTCCACAAAAAGTGATTAACAGATATTGCTGAGTGTATGTTTCAATAGCAGTGGAACTAATCTAAATTCAAGCAATGAACTGAAATTTTAAATGCAAATATCCACAGCATAGTTACATTTATAATTATTTAAATATGTGTGCATTTATTGAAATGCGATTATGCATTACAAAATGTAATCATGAGGTCAACTTTTGAGATTACGCTATTTACCAGTTTTCTTTAACACATCAAAAAAGAAAGACCTTCCCTCCTTCTTTTTTGTCAAAGAAATATAAACTGGCTTTAAAGACAAATTTACCTTTTTGCTCTGTGCAAACCTATTACTAAACACAGATGTATCACTTCAGACTAAAATCATTTAGTCTTAGCCCTAAGATCTGGAACCAACTTCCAAGGAAAGCGGTGCTGGCTCCTACCCTGGAGGTCTTTAAGAAGCGGCTTGATGCCTACCTGGCTGGGGTCATTTGAGCCCAGTTTTCTTCCTGCCCAGGCAGGGGGTCGAATCTGAAGATCTGCAAGGTCCCTTCCAACCCTACTTCTATGATTCATTTTATTACAGATAGGAACTAAATATATTTTCTGGTTCAAAACGGAGATACAGAGGGAAGGTTAGAGATCACTGGATTCCTACTGGCTTTATTGTTTGTCATAAACCAGGGAGGGGCAGGACAAAATCTGGCTGCCAAGCACTTTCATTTGGCCTGTGGCACCCACCAACGAATTGTACCCCGCCCAGTCCTTCCACCAACAAGGGTGGGAGCAAGGTGCCCACATATACACACGCCCCCAATATACCTTATTGCACCTCACTCCCACCCTCGTGGGCGAAAGGCACTGGCCCAGGCAGCACACTGCTTCCGGATGGGGCTGCTGCTGCCACCAGAGATCTACTCAGCTTCCCCAGAATCCCACTTGCTCCAGGCAGCAGATAGGGAAGTATTGGGGTGGGGTGGGGTGGGGTTGGGGGCAGGAGCTGCAGCTGGGTGGGAGCGCAAAGCATGGGGCTGGGGCTGGTGGCAGCGCAGATCCCACACCCAGGGGGTGGCAGTAGCACAGAACCCAAGTGAGCAGCAGGTGGGTGTAAACGGAGGGTGGTGGGGTGTGGGGACCCCTCCTCCCCCCAGCACTCTCCCCATGGCATGCAGCAGAGGCAGCAGGCAGAGGTGCTTGAGGCACTTGCGCCGGGCACTGGTGCCCAGTGACACGCGCTTCTAGCCAGTGCTGCACGCCTACCAGTCTGCCTCTATCACTGGTGCTCCCTGCTGCGCAAGTGCAGCCCCCACACTTGCCCAGTGCAGGAGAGAAGCCCCATGCGCTGAAGCTGGCTGCCTTCCCCGCCCTCTGTTGTGCTCCTTGCCATTATATGCAATGATGGCTGGAGCTGTGCACCGCTGGGTACCAGCACTGGGCAAAAGTACCCTGAGAGTGCCTGCCTGCTGCTGCACCATGGTGGGGAGTCTGTGGGGGGGTCTCCACACCCTCCCTACCCTTCCTCACACCCCACAAACACCACACGCCCACACCCTGCCCCAGCTCTCAACATATAAACAGCCCTCCAACATACCCTATGCCCCCCCACAGCCCCCTCCACACACCCACCCCCCCACATTCCACCATACACACAATATATATATATGACTAAGAAGTAATGTTTTAACTATGCAATCACCTCTATATAGACTACGCAAACACAAATCATGAAAAAAAATATTTTTTGTAATAAAATTAAAATATGTTCTAGTAGGTTTTTTACTTTTAGCGTATGATTTGGGTTTTTTTCTGGTTCTAAGATGGCACTCCCCTCTCCCAAAAGGAGTATTTCCAGGGGGCAAGGGGAGGGACTTCTGGTGGCAAAGGTGAAGGGTTAGGGGGTGGAACTTCCGGACCCAAGATGGCAACCAGGGGGCGGGGCAACTGTCAAGGGGTGGGGCTGCCCATGAAGCCCTTGAAAGCTCACCAAACCTCAGTAAGCAGCCACCTGACATAACTGCCCACCCCTGACATAGACTGTATTTATACCTTTCCAAACTTTCACGAGATAATCTTCATTTTGAAGGTTTACAAATCCTAGTTTGCAGTATTAAGGGCCCCCAAATGATTTTGATAACTGTATGGTCTCCCTTTGATCACTAAGGCTGCCGACAGATGTGGGGGGAAAAAAAAATGGTGCTTTACTTTCAGCTCATATCCAGAAAAGGAACCATGTCAGTTTGACGCGGCTCGCCCAGCATCTGTATAGATCGCGTGCCTCAGTGGGGCTTCTCAGTGCTTTTATCTAATAGCTAATCAGCTGTTAGATGAAAGCTATTAGATAAATTGGCTATTGGATTAGATCAGATATTAGATTAGAATGAATTAATTAACTAATTAAATTAGAATCAGCTATTAGATAACAGTGCCAAAAAGACCCACTGAAGCCCACAATCTACACAGTCGCTGGAGAGCGAAGTCAAACTGGCTCAGTTCCCCTTCTGGTAAAACGGAAGATGTGGTTTAAAAAAAAAAGTTTTCTTCACCACATTTGTCAGCATCCTTATGTGGTATATCCCGACAGATCTGTATTCTTTCCCATGTTAAAGTTGTTATCTCGTTATTTTCTAAATCCTAGATTTGTAAGCATAGGAAGGATTTAAGGACTGATTTTTGCATACTCCTGCTGTCACTGTGCATGGATTATTAACAAGGTGTTGTGAAAACATTCCCAATTTGAAGCACATCCGAACCCAGCAAGTAACCTATGCCAGTCAGCAGTGACCCCATTTCTCCATTTGACTCAAATAGGAAACAAGCAACAAGCAGTAAGATAGTACAGCTACATTCCTCCATTAACAAACACCGGTTAGCTTATATCATAAACTGCATGAATCAACAACATAATAGGCTGATTACATGAACATTTTCTGCACACAATTTAGCTCAAGATCCAGCCAAGTTATTCAGCTTCCACTGAATGACAAAATTACTCAAATCAGCACAAAAATTACTTTCAACAGATTTTGTGGGAATGACATTATCAGCCTATGCATCAAACCCGTACTAAGACTAGAACTGGGCCAGCCAAGTACTTCAAAAAGAAAACCAGTAAAACTCAGAGCCAGTCCCAAAAGCATCCATTCAGAACCCCTGCAAGTACACAGCCTATTTCATTCAATCAGTAGCATAACTAGTGCTACTGGCAACAGCCCTGGGAGATGACTTAGGGAGATTGTGGGGAATAGCAGCTGCCACCAGACCACACGATTGTGCCAAGAGGTGGTGAGAGCTGCAAGTTTCCACTCCCCCATGGGCACGCCCACACATGCAGGCACGTGTGCTTGTAGCAGCTCAAATAGGAGCAGCACAAATCTATGCTGGAGACTTTTGCCTCAGCACATGTGCCTGAACATGCACTTTGGTGTGGGACAAGTTGTGCCACTTGGGGCAAAATGACCCTGCCCAGCTCCTCCCAGATCTGCAGGCAGGGGGAGCTGAAGACTGGGGCCAGTACCTATGAGGAGCGGGGATCAGGTGGACAATGTTTTATTGATACGTTTACAATTTTCAAGCAATTTGGAAGCCTACCAGTGCCTCTATCATCACAATAAAATAAATTTTAAATATCTATATGTTTTGATGTTTGCTTTTGGGTTTCTTATCACAGAAAAATTAGAACTCTCCCTGACCCCTTCACTAACCAGGATGTGGGGACAGCTGCCCCTCCAGCTACAGTTCCTGCCAGCAGGTCTCACTCTCTGGCAGTTGGGCATGCTGGGTGTGTGATTGGGGGGGGGGGGGGTAGATGCACAGTGCATAGGTAGATGCGGGTGGCCATGGGGTGTGTGGATAGGTGTGGGGGGATGTGGCATTTGCAGGAGAGAGGTGGGGGGATGTGGGATATGTTGGTGGATGTGGGGTGTGATCAGGGTCGCCACACACCTACCTCCCCACCCATCCACTGCGGCACAAAGCCCCCAGCACTGGAAGCAGCAGCCAGCCAGGCCATCAGGGCCATGGCCTGCTTGCAGGCACAGTCCTGTGGCCGCACATCACCACCTTACCTTCATGGATAACAAGCCTGGCCCATCCCGCCAATGCGCACCTTTGGACAGGAGCTGTGGGGTGTGGCAGGAGCCATCCCAGTCCTGTCCAAAGGCGCACCAGTGGGGTGGGCTGGGTCGGGCCCATTTTCCATGCATGGACCACAGGTGAAGCAGTCCTGCAGTGGGCATGGCCTGGCCAGGCTGGCTGCTGCTGCCCGCGGTTGTGTGCTGCTAGGGGTGGGTCAGGGGGGCGTGTGGTGCCCCCCCCAACCTTCCCACAAACCCCACACCCACCCAAACACCCTACAACCCTTGCCACTCCCCACTCACCCATCCCCCCAACACCTCCTGCCATTCCCCACATCCCACACACACCCACAACCTGCCCCCACCCCCACAGAAATCACACAGCTCCCTACCACCAGTACCTGCTTACCTGGAACAGCACCTGGGGCCAGGTCATTCCGAAGCCTTGCCCCGCTTCTGTTTGCCTCACATGCTGAAGCAGCATGCTAGGCAGCAGGAGCACCATAGAGATGCTGGCTCGATGCCAGAGTGTCTCTGGAGGACCCAACCTTGGCTTACCTCAGGGCACACTACAGAATTGTGCCCTGCGCTGCTTTTTTCCCCCCTGGGTTTTTTGTTTGTTTGTTTGTTTGGGGGTTTTAGGATACCTGGAAATATGCAGTGTGGGGAACATTTTTTCATTCTTAGCGTGGCTCTTGTGATATCTCCAGAGACGATCTGAGCAGGGTGTGGGCCCAGGGCAAATCAGCCTGTGTGGGGCCCCGCCCCCAGCTGGCAGGAAGCTGGCAGCAGATTCGGCGGCAGAGAAGAAGGGTGCCGAGCAGCCAGACATGAAGCTAGCTGCATCATGGAGTCACCACAGCTGTTCAGCCCAGTTTCATGGGGCCCCCCAAAGCGCAGGGCCCAGAGCAGTCACCCCAATTCATCCCCCCCCGGAACAGCCCTGGGCATCTCAAACTGGTTTGAGATGCCACAACAGGAATGTTTGCACTCCTCTGGTAGTGCCCTCCGTAAGTCCCATTTTCATGTTATGCCTCCCATTTCAATCCCTTTACCAATAAATGGTTTTTCTGCACTAGCCATAATCTCCTCATGTGAAAAGCAACAAACTATACCGACACTATTCATCACGGGGGAAAGTGGCTTATGTAAACCAAAATTCAAATGAAAGCCTTATCAGGAACCCAGAGAACTGAAATCTTGATTCCAAGTAGATTTGCCTGAGATCATCTCAAAACTGTCATGCAAATTGGCCAATTACATTTAATACCACAACAAGCTTGCACTATAAAATTAATACTTCATATAGAATTTTCAAAATTGCTGAAACAACCTGACACACTCAAAGAAGGAGGTGTTGGGGATAGGAAAGTTTTGAGACATTATACTGGTCTCTGGAGCATTTTTGTTTGCAATTCATTAATCAGTATCCTATCCCTGCAGCGCTCAGTCGATACCCACGGAAACTCTAAAGGGCAGAAATCTCCAAATGGTTTACACTTGCAAGAACTCACCAGAGGTTCTCTCTCTGATTTTGGTGGGGGTACATGAAATTAAAATCTCAGTAGGAATTTCCTGAACTGGAGGGTCACTTGAAACTTTTAAGTTAAATAAGAGTGAGCCAATTCAAGCATCATTACTATATTAAACATGACTACAGCTATGTATAGAGTAAGATACGCAACATGGACATACGTTACAAATTCAAAGAAAAAAAAAATCAGTACACAAAGCTATTTTAGAAAACTCAACAAATTCAGAGAATTCAAAGCTACTTCAACTTTTCCAAAACATTGGTTTGAATGTTTGGTTCAAAAATGGATTACGGGTGTGTGTGTGTATCTATCTATTTCTCTCTCTCTCTCTCTCAACAGGTGCTCACAGGTCATGTTTCATCATGAGGTTCAAAACTTCTATTAATAAGAATGAAATAACAGAAAATTATATCTGGGCAGCCACTCTCATAATTTTAACCACTAGAGTGTGCTGTCTGCACTGCAGTAAAGATGATCTTATTCCTCATACTTTTCTAAGTCATAATGTGGTTAATATACATCCCTGGAGAAAATGAAATCCATTTAGGTAGAACTGCTCTGGTAGAAAAACCCAGTGGGAATACTTTTCCTCTCATTTCAGGTTTTATTCAAAAATACTTAAGCTGGCTGAGAACTCAGAACTCGCATGGGGTTTCTATTGAAGACATTTGATAATTCTGACAGCTCTCAGATGAGAACACTGTTAACTAGCAAACCATATATCTGCGAGGGGAGGGGGAATTTTTTTTTTTTTTTTTTAAAGGATGGCATAATCACTCTCTTGGAAGCTAGTTTACTGCATAAGTAGCATCAGAAATTCAACAATGAGCCCCTTGAAGATGAAATAAAGGCTTCAAAGCCTCAGTTTATAATGTAGTCTTCAGAGAGTTCAGTTGAAATAAGCATTGCCCAGCAAGAGCTACCAGAATTAAGTCTCATATAAGACTTTTTATGAAAATATATGATACGCTGATAGCCTGCTGTTAGAGAGAGGGTAAACTAATGACCCACACTAATTGAGTGGCTAAGTGTGGTTCCTTGTAAAGCAGTGGGTACTAGTAAACTAAGGATCCACACTAATAATTTTTTATACTACCAGACTAATTTAAGTACGTATACGTAATACAGGAAGAGCAGTAATGACACCTGTACTTAATACTGGCTGTACCACTTTACATCCTAAGCCTCCAGTTTCCAGCTGACAAAAATTCTGCCAGTCTTTAATCATTCACAAAATTTTCTATGTTTGGTCTGCAACCTATATTTTTTATTTTAAATTTAAGTAAAAATGCTCCTTTTCTTGTTTTGCTGCTCAGACCATAAAATAAAGAATTTGTTTTTTATTCTTAGTTCTGTTGTGCAAGCACAAACCATTTGGATATTTCTGCCCTTTAAAGTAGCTTATCACCATAGTCTCTTAATATCTGTGTGACGTTCATTAACATAAGAAAGAACAGCTTTAAAAGCTCCATTTTACAGGTAAGGATCAGATAGATTAAATTCAACTTTTGCAAAATCAGCCATCAATTTTAATTTGCAATTTTAACAGTTTTGGATACTGTCACACACTGTACACAGGATCATACAATACACAAAAACATAATGAATATACACACATTTTGTAGACCAATTAATAGTATCAATTAACGAAGTAAGAAGTGTATGATGTATTCTAGCTATTAAAAAAGTAAATAAAGAAATGTGATCTAAGTAGTAAAATGAGACAGACTTACATATTAAACAGAAAAAGATCAATTACAGTATTGTTACTACCTCAAAGTAATATTATTTGATGCCTTTTTACTCATAGTTTAAAAATAAGCACTTAAAGAAATAATATCTATAGGCTCTTGAACACTTAGGAAAATGCTTCCCTATTAGAGATGACTGATCAGTAATTAAGGACCCAATCAAGCACAGCAATTAAGCATATACTTAAATTGAAGCTTGTGACCAGCTTCAAAGTCCATTTTGGTGTTCAAGCACAACTTCTCAAAATGCTTAAAGTTAAGCATGCACTTAAGATGGAGCCTAAGTAACTATAATTGCCCTTAAAAATTCACCACCTATATTAATGAACATGTACAGTAGTCAGCCACATCCTGTTTTGACACATCAACATACACTGGGAGATTTGGGGACCCAGTGTAGTAGCGAAGTCTCTCTCATGACTTTGCAGTTCTTTGCAATGCAATTCTCCCAGCAGTTCCATGAGACAATGCAGCAGCTGGGAGATTGGAAAAGAAAAAAAAAAAGTGGCAATTCAAAATGAAGTAGGTGGTTGAAATGGCCCCTGGATGGGCCACACTCTCTTAAATTCCCCTTTGCCTTATTTGTCAGGATGAAATGAGTCAATTCAGGAAGGCTGAAGCTTTAACGACTGTCTTGGATGGCCAGAGCCGACTTGAGGTGATTTAGTAATTACTCGTTTGTTGGGCGGGCTGGTGAATAGAGAGGCGGACAAGGCTTAATGGATGCAAAACTTTACTTACACCGCTTGTAGCTGCGACACTGACGGTCCGGTCGTCTGAACAACTATGTTAGTTGTTCCAGCTGGCAGGGCTCAGGCTAGCTCATCCATCCATAAATCAAGCCGGCGGGACAAGGGTACGTCGGGGATTGCGCTCAGTGACGGGGAGGAGAATCGATAG
>NW_005841976.1:97623-98168 GCF_000455745.1 Alligator sinensis | reverse complement strand
CGCACAAAATTTTAAACGGCTAGCAAGCCAATTACTAGCCGCCACGTAGGAATAATTTAGAACTAGCCAATAGCGGGACACAAATTTGCATTCGAATGGCGGGAACTCTCTTGCACCAGGGTTTTCTGCTGCAACAGAAAACCTTTTACTTTGCAAGAGGCTCTCATGTGGCAGGAAAATTCCATCGTGCCGAGGTACCAAAATCACTGGGTTGTGATATGCCCCCTTGCCGACGGCACAACTGGAATTTTAGACACATGAGCACATTATAAGGCATCTTTGTTTCAGGATTTACTGACCTAGCAAAGCTTAAACAACCAATATATATATATATAAACAATTTTATAGACCGGTCTTTTTAACAAACTATAAAATATAATAACTTGAACATGTAACAACAACTATTGATCATTGTCTGATCGGAGAACATCTGCTTGGGACTCCCCTCGTTTATTAGTCAGTCCATCTTCTCCTATAACAGACAATGTCAATTAAAATACTTAGTGAAAATGAGAGAGAACAGTGTCATAGCAAGTCCTGAGTGG
>NW_005841976.1:94497-96530 GCF_000455745.1 Alligator sinensis | reverse complement strand
AACCACATGGCCAAGGTTTCTTCTGGTTTTATTTTAGATTCTCTACAAAGTTCCTGAATTTCTGGTCGGGTGCGTGTGCGAGAGATAACAGTGGTACGCATAGTACCTTCTTCATCCGCAACATGCTTCATCACAGCTATCGGGTGAGCTGAGGCAGAGAGAGCATTAAATTCTTCATCTGGGAGCGTTGGGTACATCCCTCCTCCCATTGCCCCCTCCCCGTGGCAAGGAGGCGGGGCCATTGGGAACAACGTCACCTCAGGGGGTGGAGTCACTAGGCGGATCCCTGCCGGGTCTTCTGTAACTCCGCCCCTCCCTTCCGGGTTCCCCGGATAGCTCATGCTTCTTTCAGCACCATTTTCTGCTAGTGGCATCATGCGGCCGGTGCTGTTGATAAGCGTCGCTCCGGAGCTCTTTGCTGTCCGCTCCAACGACTCCTTACCCGCCGTATGCATCTGTGCCTCTAAATTTGCGTATTCCCTTAGTAGACCCGGTATTGTACGGAACAGCACATTCATCATCTTTCCCTTCTTCCATTTAGTTAGACCCCATCTCGGCACATGACGGCCCTTAGTTTCTGGATCCTCCCGGAGCTGAACAAGGAGCTCATGGCCCCACGACTCAGGCACCAAATCCGGACAGTTGAACCAGTCCATGGGGGTGGGTTCCCCTCCTTCCCTTAAGTATCGAATGCATTGAACGAACTCCTGAGCAGGGGTCAGCTTTTCTGCCTTCCGCGCCTTTACCCCAGGTAAGGATATGGTTGAGGTTTCCTCCGGGGGTCGATAATAGACCCGGTCGCTCCCCATTGTGCATCCAAACTCCCCAAGGGATAGCTTAGTTCTCCATTCCTTCACTACGGCTTCTTCTCTTTTTACAGAGAAGTAACCATCAATATTTCTTTCATCCCCTTCTACCGCCTGATGGTAAGCGATATGCGCCCATAGATCATTGGCATTCTCTACATGGCGGGTCCCGGTGCGCCAGGGGCAGCACCCGATTAGGTTCTTCTCTATCACCGTGCCCTTAGATCCCATCCTAGTCGCCATGTCTCGGACGGCCAGAGCCGACTCGAGGTGATTTAGTAATTACTCGTTCGTTGGGCGAGCTGGTGAATAGAGAGGCGGACAAGGCTTAATGGTTGCAAAACTTTACTTACGCCGCTTGTAGCTGCAACGCTGACGGTCCGGTCGTCTGAACAACTATGTTAGTTGTTCCAGCTGGCAGGGCTCAGGCTAGCTCATCCGTCCACAAATCAAGCCGGCGGGGCAAGGGTACGTTGGGGATTGCGCTCAGCGACGGGGAGAAGAATCGATAGGTGATCAGTCTATCGATCAGCTCAGCTGCAAGTCAGATTTCTTTAGAGGCACTCTGCAGCGTGTTCAAAGTTCTCCGACTTGGGCGGAAGTCGCACAAAATTTTAAACGGCTAGCAAGCCAATTACTAGCCGCCACGTAGGAATAATTTAGAACCAGCCAATAGCGGGACACAAATTTGCATTCGAATGGCGGGAACTCTCTTGCACCGGGGTTTTCTGCTGCAACAGAAAACCTTTTACTTTGCAAGAGGCTCTCATGTGGTGGGAAAATTCCATCGTGCCGAGGCACCAAAATCACTGGGTTGTGAAATAAAAATTGTCTACAACTGGCTCCAGTATTTACATGCGTATAAAAACTAAAGGACTTACCACACCAATTCCTTCAAAAGCAAATATGGCAGTGCCAAAAAAGAGAGGATATTTCTTCCAACCAACCACAGGAGGAAGTTTTCGAGGATCTGATATATCCTGTAAGAAAAACAAAGCCTCAGCAATTCCAAATGTTTTGAAAGCTTCTCACAGAAGAGTAAAACTAATCACACTCTGTCTGCAATGTTCACGTGTGCTATTATTCCTTTAATTTACACATCATCTCAATCTACACTATACCTCCAAGTTCACTTACCTTCACCTAGTCCTGCATCCAGCTCCCCACCTGAAGCTCTTTACTGCCAATGCAATATGTACATTATGGGGTAGATATACCCTCAGGCAG
>NW_005841976.1:90353-94466 GCF_000455745.1 Alligator sinensis | reverse complement strand
ATTCCTGCTCTGGTTTTATGTTTTTGAAGTACCTTTCACAACCATAAGAACTAACAACTTTTTAAAATGAAAGGTAAAACTTTGAATAATATTTAAGAGGTTTTTCTTGACTTCTCCCTCTCAGCAACTGTCTTTCTTGCCAACAAATCAGTATACACAACACATTTTCACTGCTGTATTATAAAGAGACATTATTAGGACATAGAATAATAGAGCTGGAAGGGACCTCAAGATATGTAGTCGAAGGGCAGGTGGTTATTTTGGCTGGTGGGTCACTTAACGAGTTTGGATGAGCTATCAAGGCCCACATAAAATCTTTCAGAAGGTATCATTTTACAAATGGATACAAAAAATCATACTAAAATCAAATATCTACTATAACACATTTTAATTTTATTTCAAAATATAATTTTTGTCCTGATATATGGTTTTTTGAGTGGTGTATATGCAGCTGATTGCATAATAGCTCAAAATAAAGTCTTATTCTTGAATATTGTGTGGGGGTTTGTGTATGGAGGGGTGGAGATACGTATGTGGGGGTGGGGTAGGTGTGCACATGTGTGTAGGAGGCTGGCCATGCACTAGGTCCTGGGAGCTGGAGGGACAGGGGCAGGGGGCACGTGCAGCAGAGCTTGCCAGGGTGGTGCAGTGAGGTATAGATGTAGTCTGCCCCTACCCCTACCTAGCCCGGGGCTGCTCCCACAGTGCTCCGCATGGGAGCGAGCACTGCCCATTCCCACACAGGGTGGCCTGCACCATGTTCCCTCCTGCACCCACCAACAGCACCACCCAAGCCCTGGCCAGCATGTACAGTTTTCCAGTGGGGTTGCCTTCTACCCACTCAGCTGCCCTTAGGTGGCTGTCCATCACACCAGGGAGCTGAGTGAGTGGAAAGCATTAAGGCTGCGCGAAGCTTCAGGTGCTGATTCTATTTCGAGGAGATTTAGCCTGACTCAGCAGCTGAATCTCTAAATCTGAATCAAATCAGGAGACCAATAAAAAGGTCTAAATTGATTTGAAGCCTCCGAATCTATTCAGAAAAGATTCAGAGAAAGATTTGGAGATTTGGCAATTCAGGCTGTCCCCGCTCGCTGTCACAGGAGAGGGGAGGGGACCATAGGAGGACCTGTGCCCCACCCGGCCCCAGCATCCCAGCTCTTCAAAGAGAAAAAAAGCCCCACACTCTCTGGCTGCTGCAGCAGCCATCAGGGCTTCTGGGGGCTCATGGCAGAGCCCCAGCTTGCAGCACAGGGCAGAAGGATGCAGGAGAGATCACCCCCCCCACACCTGGCAGGAACCAGTGAGTGCGGGGCTTTTTAATTTTTTTTATTTAAAGAGCCAAGGCGCTGGGGCCAGGCAGGGCAGCCATTGAGGGGTGCTAGGAGAGCAGGCAGAGGATGAGGCCTGTTGGATTTGGAAATTCGGCCGATTAGGCAGTAGCCAGCACAGTGGGGCCATCCATGGGTACAGGGCCGACACAGGGTGGGTATTTTGCCCACCCCAATCTAGTCCAACACCCTGGCTTAGCCAGGAGGGGTCCAGTAGGGGAATCAGGGATCCGTCCTCTGACCTTGGTGTTACTAGCACTACACTCTAACCAACTGAGCTAATTGGCTGTTCAACAGGATACTATTGAAATCGGTGCCTTATTACAGGGAAACTACTGGTCAAAAGACAGAATGCATGAAGCCACAGGCATCATGCCTGGAAAAACACTTTCCCCAAGGCTGAAAGTTCTTTATCGTTTATATTGTTTTTATTTAATCATCTTAATGGAAGGCGCTTCAGTGGATATTCTCCTTCCTTTCTTAAAATCCTATATCCCATAAAAGTCTTTTAAAATTATCTCTTAGGTATAAGGTAGCAAGTTGAAAGGTACCTATCAACTTAGTACTTTATAGAATAAGCCAAGATGTCCAAAAATTATACAAATAAAAAAAAATAGTAATTAATTACTTTATTATCACACAATAAATGGGAAAAAAAACTGTTTATACTCACTCGAACAATATACTGGTAAATAATTACCAGGCTGACAGCCATGCAAATGTTGGCAAGGAATGAAAGTATAGATAGGCTCTTCAGATCACGAATGAAGACCAGAAGGATAATAAATGGGAGAAAACACAGCATGTATATTCGTAAATCAATACACCTTTTCTCAGAGAGACTTCTAATAACCGTGTCATTCATGGAACTTGTCCTATTCTCCAAAAATCCCTCGTGGACCTAGAGGAGGAAAAAAAAAATTAAATATTTTTAAAATATATTAAAAAGCATCTTTATTTCAATTCTAGACTGGCTTATTTTCATTCAACTTAAAACACATCTTTCCCAAGGAATTTAAGCCAAACTTAAAAAGTCAAGCAGATGAAATGAGTCCATAGAAATGCTTGCATAAAACCCTGTGTTACGGGTTTTAATCCATAACTGGTTTAAATTCAGACCTTCAGCTCAGCAAGTGCAACTGTCCATATAGATGAGCCCTACATGTTCTGTCATAATCACACAGTATTCACTTGCCATGTTATTCAAAAGACTGTGCATATAAAAATTTACATCTGTTGTTGTGCCTTAGAAAATATTTAACATGATCAAGGCTGATGATTTTTTTTTATGAAAATTTCACTACATGTTATATGTACACGGAGATCAAACACACTGGTTGGTTAAATCAGAAGGCATCTGCCTCAAAATGTCATTTCATTTTTTTTTTTTAAATGCTATAGTGTTTTTCCAGGAACAGATCCAGGATTTCCCAAAGAGGGTAGTGTGGAAGAGCCAACCACCCAGCACGGGGGCTGCACCCCCTACTCCCAGCCTCCTATACCCGCACAAGCAAGGACATACCAAGTCATAGGAGCCTTTGGGGACTTTCTGAAAGTCCCTAAAGCAGGTTAAAACCCCTCCTCCCTTCAGCTTCCTGATCAGAGGAACATTCCTCCCTTTCCCCCACTCTCTTCCACACCCCCTGCCAGCTGCTCTTGCTTTATCTGTGGTTTGAGGTGGGGAAGCTACAGTCAACCAGGCAGAGCAGGCACTGGACTCAGCTGGAAAGGGAACAGCAGCAACAGGACATCTGGAGAGTAGTTCCTTCCACCTTCCCCAGTCCCGGAGCAGGCACTGCCACTGTCCCGGTCTCTAGCTGAGCCCAGCCCCTGCACAGGAGGCAGGAATGGCTCTGGTGCTTCCCCACCCGCATAACACAGAAAGAGAGAATGGGGGGAAGGAGCAGAGACTGGGTATGCCTTCGAGCAGGAAGGAAGAAGGAGAGAGGATTTTTGCCTGCTTCAGGGACTTTAAAAAGTCCCCAGAGGTTCCCATGGTACACTCCAATCCAAAAGGGGAATAACAGCTGCATCACTGCCCCTCCTTGTATCCACTCCTGTACTTTTCCCTGTTAGAGTGCATGAACTTTTAATTTTTTCTATCACATCTGTCCATCCTAGACATCCAATATTGATGTTGTTAGTTTGTTTCCATTATAAAAAGCCCTAACATTATGTAAATTATAAAAAACAATGAATTCTCTATACAGAGATATAAGCAAAACTAGAAAGTTAATGGCCTGAAATAACAATTAAAGGCTTTCTAAAATGCAAGTGAGACAACAAGATTACTGTAATCAAGGACTAATCAACTTGCACAGTTATAGCTCAGGGGATGTACTATAATAGGTACAGACAAGTTGTGGCAAACATGCCACAAGTGGCACAGGCAGCCTTTGTGTGGCACTCAGTGGGTTGAGAAGAGGAGGGGACAGGGAGCCCAGCTAGATAGTGCAGGGAGCAGACAGCAGAGCAGATCAGGCAGAGGAAAGGGATTGGAGTGGCACTCAGAGGGGTATATAAATTTGTTGATAAAAAGGTTGGTCCTCACTGTACTAGGAAATAAAAGCTATTCTAGCCTCACAAAAAGATGCACTTACAATAATACATTATAAAACATACATTACGTTAATGTGTTGCATTATAAAACACATTAATCAGTTTGCAATGAAACTGCATGCAAAACTGGCATGTTTTAAATTTCTATGTAGTCCCATTAGTACAAACAAAACATTACAGTTAGAAATAGTCAGTGCACATTTTACAGTTTTTTTGGCTGGGAATT
>NW_005841976.1:79363-90343 GCF_000455745.1 Alligator sinensis | reverse complement strand
TGGGGGGGGGGGGGGGGGGGGGTAACAGGGTGGCTTGTTCCCTTAAGGGAAAGCAGCTATTTAGACTGTAGCTATGAGGTTAATGAGGGCATGCTCCCCAAGAAACAAAAACCCCAGCAGGCAAAAAGGAGGTGGGAGGGCAGAATGGAGGAGAAAAACCAGAGGCAGGAGACCTCTGGGCTATAAGAAGGACAAGCCTAGGAAAAGAAGGCTGAGGCTACAGCAGATGCAACTCAGGGTCCAATGCATAAGGTTTTGGTTTCCTTACTTAGTATGATGAAAGACTGCATACTACTGAGGCTAGCTGAGAGATGCTTGGGAAAGGGGCAAAAGTCTGGCCACAAAATGCCCTGAAGTAGCAACCTGCTACAGGGAGAAAGAGAAAAATTGAGATTTTGGTAGGCGAGCAGGGTAAGGACTCTGAACAACTCAAGAAGCTCAAGAGGCTGCAGAAAAAGAATAAGGAAAGAAACTGTGACATTTAAACTGTCAGTCCAATCAAGATTCAGATTTAATGGTCTATTTGAGATGAATGGACAGTACATTTCTCTCAGTAGTATTATTTTGGGTTGTCTGAAATACAAAAGACAAAACATCTTTTAAAAATTGTTTTTTTTATAACAAGGTGTCATGGGACGGGGTCCTTAAGGATGGCCGTGTTACCCCTAAGGCACCTCAACCGTACCAATTCAGCCCAATGGGCACCCACTATTCTCACCCGCCACGCCTTGTTGGAATAATTGATATAGGGAGGCTGCCTTCAAGCCTATCTGAGCACGGTCCTGATGGACTTCCCTGGGCCCCGTTTCAAAATAGATGTCCCTGGACACCCCAGCTTTATGGGCTATATGCGTGGCTCCAACCGTCCCTTTACCACGCCTCAAGCCTCGCACATGGTACTGGCATTGTCTTGCCTAGGCTTCATTATAATTCGGCCCCTTGTCTCTGCACCCCTCAGCGCTGGGCTCTCTGCAAAATGCTGCGCCTTCTCTGGCACCAGGGTCTGTGCCCTCAAATGTTGCACCCTCTCTGGTGCCAGGGTCCCCACGCTGCAGTGGGCCCCCAGTGAGGCCTCCTGCTTCCCTGAATAGCCTCACTCAAGCCACCAGTGTTATCAGACAGCAAACAAACAGCAATCAAACCTGAGCCCCAGGGCTATAACGTAACACAAAGTTTGAGGCATACTCTTCCCCTTTAAAGGAGTAAAACCTCTTCTCTAATACTGGGTGCCTCTAGGCAAGGGTACCTTATGGGCTCCTGGTGCCCCATTAGCCCTAAGGGTGAAGTATCTGATGGCTATAGCATTTCTGAGCCCTTCCTTCCCAAAAGCTCCTTCCCCTTCACCTGCTGGCAGGGAACTGAACTGCTGGGTTCCAGCCCTAGGGTTTATAAGGGCCTAGGGCCCTGCCTCTTCCGGCCAGCTAACCAGGTGCAGGTGCAGCCAATTCCCTCATTAGCCAGTTGTCATGGCAAACTGCACCTGGGCTCTTATCTGGCCCTTTGTGTTCCCTCCCCAGGCAATCTCTGCTCTGATAGGAGCAGGCACCTTAGTGCCCTGGGACAAAAAGCTTTCAGCAAAAAGAGCAACAAAAAGGAATTACTTGTTAGGGGAAGGTAAAGATCCAGAGCAACGGTGGGCTTTCCAGAAACTTTTGGACCATGGGATAATGGATTACAAAAGATGCTGGCCATTACTGACACAAAGGCTTGGATCCTGAACAATTTGAACATCACTTGGAAGGTAGTAAGCATCCATGAGATTTCACTAAAAATCAATGAGAACTAAGGATTCTCCAAACCTCTTAAGACCAGAGTTTTAGAAAGCCCCTGAAGATAAATACAACTATGAACTTGATGTACAAGTAGTAAAACTATTATTTCCCAAAGTTACTTGAAATGAACTTCCCACCGACATTTAAAGGAGAGCAAGCATTATAGTGACTTTTACACAAGTTTTATTCCTTGGTCTTTCACTGACACATGCATAGGTAAAAACAGTTTATACATAAAGACCCAGGCTTAGATTTTTTGTGCATATCAATGGGATATGGACATGTAATACACAGTTCTTTAAAAATCCCAGCCACCATAAATAGTTAATTTAACATACAGCAGTTGGGAGCAAAGACATGTTCATTATGCTAATTTACCTTAAATTGTACATCAATATTCTTAGTCTTTTACACAGTGTCAAGAAACATCCTACATTTAAATAAAGCTACAATTCTGCTCCTGAAATACTTTATAAACCCGTACAGATTTAATCCAATTTCTTCCAAACTAATTTTGGGTACCATTTCATTTACATCTTAACTTTTTTCTTTTAACACACCTGCATTTTCAGTATATACAGAAAAACTCAGTAAGGAGCTCCTAAAAACAGAAATATTCACAAGTTTTCTATTAGCTGTAAGGAATTAAAATGATTTGTAACTTCAAGTTACATCAAAACTTTACTTGAGCTTAAAATAATGTTTTATGAAATATAATGTATTATTAAAGGTCTTTCATTTTTATTCATCTTGTATTTGGCATACTAAGATATAGGGAGTGAAAGCACACACAGGAAGTACAAAGCCCCCACCTAAATCCACAAATAATCCATAGATGTCATCAAACAAACATTAATGTAAGCATCTCCAAAGTGATTGTTAACACATACCCACATTTTGGGACTCCTAAATTTAAGTGTTAAAATCTAAAGCTGACCAGAGCAATCACCACAAGTAGCAAGTGTCAAGACACCTGATTTCTGCTGCCCCAGATTCTCTCAGTCTGTCTAAAATACAGCAGGACTGAACCTCTGACATCTTTCCAAAACCAAGGGAGCAAAAATCTCTATTCCTAGTAGAAGCCTTATTTTTTCCCTTCACATAATGTGGTTTACACAGACAAGAGATAAGAGGGCAAGGATACCCTCTACTGCTGTTGGGAATGAGAGAGACTATTAATAAAGACTGATTCTACCATGGAGGCAGGAGGCCCTGGTGCCTCATCTTCTAAATAGATAAAATATTTGCAAGAAATTCAGATTAATGAAGCTGGTGCTACTTGTACTCATAAATGTAAAGTTCATTTGACTATAAGGAAGGGCAATATATAATTTTATATGCTATTTTCCCTCAGCTGATATTTTTCAGATATTCCCCCAGTCAATATGTGTACACCATTAATAAATGCAATCTATTGCCAAGAGGAAATTCAGGACAATTTCTGCTTGCTAATTAAATCCACCTGCTACTTACGGAGATTAAAAACCTCTACCATGGTGAGGCACATTTAAGTATTCCAGGATATTCAAATTCTTGTTCCATACATCCCTCCCTGTCACTGAACCCCACTGCCAACTCTTATCTTCTCTTGGTCCTATTATCATCTCCCCAAACAGCTGCCCACCATTGCCTTTTGCAACCCACCTCACTGACAGTGGATACCTTACCAGTATTATAAATTGGGCTAATTCAAGTTGAAAGTAGGACTAATCTAATCTCCCAAACTTCTTTTGCATCTCTCAAGTTTTATTTTCCTAAAAGACTGAGTCAATCTTCCCCACATACAAAGTAAGAGCAAGATGTAATAAAAACATAAACAGTCTCAAATAAAAACTATAAAAACCTGAAACCATTAACCCAAAATACTATGTAAAACTGGTAAAATATTTTCTCATTTTAAAAAAAAATGTTTTCTAAGGGAATATTAAGATTTGGGAAATATAGATGTTTTGTAGGAAAATGCTGTGGTGACTGAATTTTACATAAAAAAACAACTTGTCAAAGGGCATAGTTTCAACTTTATCACTTCAGCTTTTTCCAACATTTCTAGTCTCTTTTTATGACCAGGTTACGAAACGCCTGTACACAGGAGGAGGGGTGGATGTCGTATACTTAGACTTCAGGAAGGCCTTCGATACGGTATCCCACCCCATACTGGTGAACAAGTTAAGAGGCTGTGACTTGGATGACTACACAGTCCGGTGGGTGGCGAATTGGCTAGAGTTTGGTACCCAGAGAGTCATGGTGGACGGGTTGGTTTCAACCTGGAGAGGTGTGGGTAGTGGGGTCCTGCAGGGCTCGGTCCTTGGACCGATACTCTTCGATGTCTTCATCAGCAACTTGGACGAGGGAGTGAAATGTACTCTGTCCAAGTTTGCAGATGACACAAAGCTATGGGGAGAAGTGGACACGCCGGAGGGCAGGGAACAGCTGCAAGCAGACCTGGACAGGTTGGACAAGTGGGCAGAAAACAACAAAATGCAGTTCAACAAGGAGAAATGCAAAGTGCTGCACCTAGGGAGGAAAAATGTCCAGCACACCTACAGCCTAGGGAATGACCTGCTGGGTGGAACGGAAGTGGAAAGGGATCTTGGAGTCCTAGTGGACTCCAAGATGAACATGAGTCGGCAGTGTGACAAAGCCATCAGAAAAGCCAATGGCACTTTATCGTGCATCAGCAGATGCATGACGAATAGATCCAGGGAGGTGATACTTCCCCTCTATCGGGCGCTGGTCAGACCACAGTTAGAGTACTGCGTGCAATTCTGGGCGCCGCACTTCAAGAAGGATGCGGATAACCTGGAGAGGGTCCAGAGAAGGGCCACTCATATGGTTAAGGGCCTACAGACCAAGCCCTACGAGGAGAGACTAGAGAAACGGGATCTATTCAGCCTCCGCAAGAGAAGGTTGAGAGGCGACCTTGTGGCTGCCAATAAGTTCATCACAGGGGCACAGAAGGGAATTGGTGAGTATTTATTCACCAAGGCGCCCCCGGGGGTTACAAGAAATAATGGCCACAAGCTAGCAGAGAGCAGATTTAGACTGGACATGAGGAAGAACTTCTTCACAGTTCGAGTGGCCAAGGTCTGGAACGGGCTCCCAAGGGAGGTGGTGCTCTCCCCCTACCCTGGGGGTCTTCAAGAGGAGGTTAGATATGCATCTAGCTGGGGTCATCTAGACCCAGCCCTCTTTCCTGCCTATGCAGGGGGTCGGACTCGATGATCTATTGAGGTCCCTTCCAACCCTAACATCTATGAATCTGTGAATCTATATGAATCACCTTCTGTATTACACAAGTGACACAAGTTTTGTTTTTAGCAGTTTGAGGTGCAGTTTCCCAGAACCCCCCTGTACCTATCTCTGTGAATCTTGGCAGGCTTCATGCCCTCAGAAGGGCCTACCATCTCTGAAATTTTCATCTGAATCAGGCATGAAATGACAAAGTTATAGGCATTTTCATGATTCCCCATTATAGCCTATGGGTGAAATGTCGAAATGCATCGAAACAGTTTCAATGAAACGAAACGGGACAGTGGTTCGAAACAAAACAAAATGAAACACAGTTCCTTCGAAATGGCGAAACAGAAGTCAAAATGAAACGGTACTGTTTCGCACAGCCCTAATGACTAGGTATAACTTGCTGTGCCTTGGCACTGCCTAACTTAAATGTAGCAGCAGGAGTAGCAACTTCAAGATCGCTAGCAAGAAAAGCAGTCTAAGATTCTAGAGTATAATGATCCAGAAGAGACTAGATTATGAGTCATGTTCAATACATTATTTCCCAGTAGGAAACTGTTCTGCCACCCTAGGGATGTATGCGAGGAGGTGAGGAGAAGACTCACATTAATCTTTCATATTTCTTAACATGATAGAAAAAATTCAAATGTTCTGCCGTGTTTTAAAGCCCAGTAAATCTCTACTTGCAAAAAAAAAAAAAAATACAAAAAACCAAACAAACCCTCAATTACATTTTCAGCCAGGCTTTCCTTTGCTGGTCTACTGCTTCCAGACTCTAAACCATATGGCTCCACTGTTAGCAGCAAAATGAAAAACAACTGCTTTTTACCACTTGTCTACTCTGGAATTTTAGTGTGTTGTATCTGCTTCCTCTCTAGTAATGGCAGCTCTCTCATCCCTTTATTCATTCAGGGATGTCTGCTTTCAGAACCAACCTCTTCTGTGATGCCCATGGTAAACTTGCCTTGCCTCTACATATGAGTTGTATTGTTGTGACTATTTCAAAATAGTTAAAGAAGTACTTACCCACTAGCGTGAATTCAATTGAACTGGCATAAATGTGCTTTCCCCATACATACATAAATACATACATACAACAACAACATCAAAAAGAATAACCAACCTTGGTATACTTTCATACAAAGATACCTGCCTTCACAATATGGGTTGTGTACAGGATAATTATTTTGATAAAAAGCTACCTTTATCCAATATATTCATGCACCGCCAGCCCCATGGAGCTCAACCCAGCGGTGGGAAGTGGCGCGAGAGCCAATGGTGGAGCCACACGGAGCACAGCCCTGGCAAGCACAGCCCAGTGGTGGGAGGCTCTGCAGCCCCGCAGAGGTAAGCCTGGCAGCGGGAGGCAGGGGAGAGCCACAGGCCAGGCCTGCGCTCGGAGCCAGGGATGTGCTCAGAGCAGCTCCGCCACTGGCTCTTCCACCGCCTCCCACCACTGAGCTGAGTTCTGTTGGGCTGGCGGAGCTGCTCAGAGCGCAGCCCTGGCTCTCCTCTACCTCCTGCCACTGGGCTGCTTCAAAACTCAAAACATTTCGAATCTTTCAAAACTTGCTGAGTTTCTGTGGCCTCATGAATCTTGCTTTCCTCCTGCACGGTAACCCAGCTTACACAGAAAAAGTAGAGAGTTCTCCCAATGCAATTTAGTCAAACCTAGTGGTTAGGACATTCTTCTGGGAAGTGCAAAATACAGGTTTGAAGCCCCAAGCCTTAAATATAAATAGAAAGCAAAGGTGTGTCGGTTGTACAAATGAAAGCATTCAGAAGCTGCAGCGTTAAACATTGTCCCTAGAACACACTTCTTACTTCACACATTTATTTTTCATCCACTAATCCAGGAGCTGGACTCCAAAGTAGTTAAGCCCCATCAGTTTTGTGAATCATCAGGTTTGATAAGAATTGATTTTTTTTTAATTTGATTTTTAATTTAAATCAGATTTTTTATTTTGTGGTTTAAGTTATAAGGTTTTCTTTAGAAAACAAACTTGTTTAAAATGAAATATGAATTTAGTGCAAAAATTTGAGACCCAAACTTTAAAAGACTCTTAAAGCATTTAAAAATAAATAAATATGCTGACTCCATTAGCCTCCCTTTATCAATAAATGTATATAATATTCCATTAGCTTCCCTCCAGAAAAAGCTTCATGCTTTTCTACGCAAAGAAAGATTCAGAGGGAAAACATCTGACTTTTGAGATCAAACTTCGTAAACATGACTATATAGGTCACATATTCTATTAAATGCTTAATCCTATGGGGGACCCCAGGACTGTGCTACTTGGTGAAAAACACTGACAAAGTCACCCATAGGTTTTGGGACCAAACCTTTGACAAGAAGATATAGCATTATGTAAGTCACCAAGACCATCCAGGGCAAAATGCTGTGCCCTCCTGGAATAGTAGTTAAGGGTTAAGAACTGTAGTTATCTTGTAAGGAGACACATTTATTTGTTCACAATGAAAAGACACACTTGGCTGCCTCCACTATCTTCATCCATTCCCACGTGTTATGTACTTTCATCCTCCAGTCATCCACATTTAATTTCTGTAGATCTGACACTATATCATCTAGCCATTTTCATGACAGTCGTCCAGGCAGCCTTCTCCCTTCCAATGCCCCAAGGAGCACTTTCTTTGGTGTCCAGATTGCTTTTATTCTTTCAACATGGCCCAGCCACTATACTCATTGTGTTATGATTTCCTGTGTCAAGGTTGGGTCTCTGTAAAATTGATACCATTATTGGTTCTTATTCTCCATTCCTGTGTTATGGAATCATACTGTGCACCAAATATTTTCTGTAAATTTTTCCCTTCAAAAGCACCTAGTAGTATCTTGTTTGTTTGTGAGAGAACCCAGGTTTGACTGCCAAATTTGCCTGACTCTGTAGCCCAGTAATTTGCCACGGGCCAATGGCAAAACCATAGTTTTACAGACTTAAAGCTTAGTTTTCCTTGGGATGAGCTTGGATGACAGGAGCTTTCTACAATGCAAACTAAGCTGTATTCTTTGCTTCCATTCTTCCTTTAATTTCTTCTTTTATATTACATGCCAGTGCTATGATAGACTCAAAATATTTGAAGTGGGTCACTTAAAATCTGTGGACTCTGGTTAACAGGCCACTTTTTTTATTCTGAAGGCAATGATAACCACTACAAATATGGCCCAGAGAGGTTGTGGTTCGTGGGACGTGTGGCCCCTAGCTGCCCAGAAGGTGAACAGATTTGGACCATCCCAGTTCTTACAAGAAAACAAATAAAGAGCTTTGTACATAAAGGGAAGGGGCTGGATAGGTTTGGAGTCCATAGCTGTGCTGAAACTCCAGTTTCTAGGATTGACACATGTCATTGCAGTCCTGGCTACTCCATGCTGCAACCTCAGTTCTCCATTAGTAATAGGGAGCCCAAGAATCTGAGTTCTGAAGCATTAGCTTATTAAGCATTCCCTCTCTGATGCTGCTGTCCCAGGACTCAGGGAAGTCAGGACTGCAAAATCCTTCAAAAACACGGGCTAGGGACAGACAGTCAAAAAGTCAGAGCCTGAATCGATTCAATCTTTGCAGATAAGTCTAACCTGCAAAGACTGAACCAATTTTCAAGTGAACAGACATCACTTTTGATTTCGGAAATGCAGGCACATGTCTGCAGTGCCTCAGGCTAGAAACTGGGGGGTGCTACAGCAGCCCTCCCTTCCCTTCAGCAGCAACTGCTTTCACCCCTCAACTCCTGCTCGGGTGGCATGGCCCTGCTATCCACCCAACACTTGGGCTGAGGCTGTGGCTGCAGTTGGAGCTGGGGCTGTGGGGTTGAGATGAGTTGGCCTGCGGGTGCTGCTGAGGGTGGAGGCAGAGCAGCAAGCCTGGACTGGGCTGTGAAGACCAGGCCTTTCCCGGTGGGCTGCAGAGCAGGCTGGGGCCATGAGGGCTGCGCGACCAGACTGCTCCCGGCTCCCCGCACCCAGGCTGGGCAGGGCTGTCATGGAGCTGCAGCCACCAGGCTGCAGCTGCATCGCTCTGTGCAGCACTCGGCTGCAGCTGCATCGCAAACTGCAGGCTGGCTGGGGCCAGGCAGGCTGTTCTAACCCCCTCACCTTAAGCTGCCACTGCCACAGCCACTGCAGCAGCCACCCCTACTCCTGTTGTGCCACGCCACTCTGGGTGGGCAGGTGAGAAGCTTCAGCCCAGTGGCTTCTGCCAAAGGTATGGAGCTCCAGCTCCAGTTCTGGCTGCCTTCCACCTGCAATGCCCGTCTGCAGGAGCTGCTTATCATGCTGGGTGGGTGGAGGGGATGGAAGGCACCCAAAGCTGGAGCCAGAGCTCCGTGCTCTGGGCGGAAGCTGCAGGGCTGAATTTCCACCCTACCCTGAGTGGCACTGTGCAGGGTGGCAGGAGCAGGAACAGCAGCTGGAGTGAGGAGAGCAGAACAGCCCTGCTGGACACCAAGCCAGCTTCCTCTTGCCTCCAGTGGCTCCAGCTCTCGGCTGCAGTGCAATGAGCAGCCCATGCAGGCGGGCACAGCAGGTAGAAGATAAATGGAGCTGGAGCTCCATGCGGAAGCTGCTGGGCTGAAGCTTCCTGCCCACCCAGAGCAGCACAGCACAGCACAGCACAGCACAGCACAGCAAGGGCAGTAGTAGCAGAACAGCCTGCCCAGCGGTGGCCATCTGCTAGGGGCTGCACAGGACAGGGAGCACTGCAGTGGCTGTGGCAGGCAACTGCCAGGCTCAGGGGCCACTGGCAGCTCTGAACTGCCCACTGCTTGGCCAGGCCCCACCAGGCCAAGGTGTCATAGCCACAGCTGCTGGGAAGAGCCCTTCTCAGCCAACTGTGCCTAAACAACAGCCCCACCTGGCCTTGGCACAGGGAACCAGGAGCAATTTGGCTGTGTAGCCCTGCCCAAACTGCAGCCCACTGGAAAGGACCCAGCCCCTGCAGCCCAGCCCAGCAAGAGAGGTGGTTGGTGGGGCCATGCCAGCCAGCTCTGGCCACGCTCCCTCCCAGCCAGTTCTGGCCACTGGAGTAGGGAGGCGGGGGAGGAATAGCTCACAGGAGCTGCTTCACCTTGGCCAGGCAGACCCAGGCTGCTGGTGGGACAGAGCACAGAGGGGGAAATTAAATCCCTTTGCCTGCTGCCCATGGCAGGAGCTGCTACACCCCAGGCAGACAAACCCTGGCTGCAGTCCCCCTGATGGAAAAGGAGAGGGAAGCAAGAATAAGTCCCTTTGCCTCAGGAGGCCAATGCTGGCCAGTGTCTGGCCATACCCAGCCCCTGCTCTGGCTAGAGAACAGAGTGGCGGGGCCAGCCCTGCTCTTTGCAGCAGACAGCACAGCACAACCCAGGGCTGAAAAGCATGCTGGGATGCTAGGGGACTCTAGTTTAACTTAAACCAGGAAGGGGTCTGGGACAGAAGTTGTATAAACCAGTTTGACCCAAATCAGTTATGTCTGATGCTACATTCAACCAAGTTTATCTTAAACCAGTTTTGGCCATTTTGAAACTGGTCTATATGCACTGAACTTATGCTCTCTTACAAGTTTAAACCAATTTCTGATCACTTAAACCAGTTTATATGCAACTTCTGTGCCTAGCCAGGGTAACCATATGTCCCGGATGAGACAGAACAGCCCCAGTGAGAGGGTGAGAGGGGCCAGCAAGCAGGCAGGTACTTTCCTGACTTCACATTGTCTCAATATAGTCACCCTATTCAAACACCAATGCACTGCTGGGAGTGAAGTAATGAAGAGGTGAAATTATGGTGGCAGGTTACAAAGGTTAGGTGTGAACTAATTACTTCCTGACCTTTTAATGCTTATGTCAATGAAAATTTTTACTGTTTTTTAATAAACTGAGGGAATGTGTTATATATTTACACAATAGTAATAATCTGTGTCCTTTGGTGCCCTCTACAGGGCATTTTATGCAATATAAATCCATGGCTGGGCAAGAAACAGCACTT
>NW_005841976.1:75403-79352 GCF_000455745.1 Alligator sinensis | reverse complement strand
TTCCCTACAGAACTGTCATCCAAATACATGTCGTTGGTAAGTAAAGCCTCTGAATTTTTTAAGAATTTGACACAATTCATAGAGTACATTTTTATTTCTGTATGTCTGTTCCTGGTAGCTAGTATGATCTTGTTACTGGATCTCTGTACAATTCAATTCCTGTGGAAAAGTGGCAAAGTATTTTCTCTTACGGATCCAGAAACCAAAAAAGAACCTGAACCTAGGAACTAATGCCTGACGTACTCCTACTTTGTAATTTGTTTCTAGGCAGAAGGCAGGGCAAAGCAGCACTCGTTTAGAGAGGCATGACCTTTTCTAGACAACAGCCTATTCCCAATTTCTAGTGTCAGTAGCTGACTGAACTGGGTCTGCTTGCCTATCTAGTGGCCACTGTTTGCACTTTAAATTTTACACTACAGCAAAAATTCACGCTTGGGGAAGAGAAAAAGACAGTGATGGACACATTTTCAAGAATGATATGCTAACTGAGATAAGTAGGTGTTAGAATGACAAAACACTGCAATTCTAACTATCTTGTTTCACAACTACTATATATCATGATCCAAATCAAAGAATACATAATCAGTATATACAAATACTTTACATATCTATGGCATTTTCATTAGTAGATGTTTAAACCATCCCCAAGCAGAAAACAAAGACATATCTACAAGAAGAAACTATAATTGCACTATTGCATCCGCTCCTACTATAAGACAACACTTCACTGTAGTTTAGCCAAAGTTAAAGAAAATTAACACACACACACCAGAAAAATCAAAATACATTCTCCATCCCTGTAACACCTAGTGAAGAAAAGACAAACATCATTGTGAGACACCTGCTGATTCATCTCTTACCCAGTTCTCATTCACTCACTGCTAAGCCACAGTGAGCAATAAAAAGCAAACAAAAAGATCTATTTTGCACAAATTATGAATATACAAATGAATATGCAAATAAGTCATCCCCTCATTTACTCCACATTGCTAACTATGACCTGTCACTCAGTCAGTGAGACCCGGGTCTCACACTTCTCTGGCAATAATGCAATAACAAATGACTTTGATAAAAATTAGAAAAAGTACACTTGTGCTTCCATTCCATAGGGGGCATGTCATGCTCATGAAGGCAGTGTTGTTACTAGTGCTTCTGTATGCTACAGGATCCAGAGGACTGTGTGCATTTTCTTTTGGGGCTCCAGATAGGAAGAGATTGCCTGGAAAATGCTGTATAAGGACAAGAGGGCTGGGGTATGCCAAATATCCTCCTGTTCCTGTGGGCCAAGTATGTAAGCGCAATCTGTAAGCTGGCAACAGAGGCAGACACCAAAACAGCATGTCTCGTGAGATACTTTGCAGGACGCATTTTGAGACACTGGAGGGTTTTCACCCAGACTAACCACAGGCCATGGATCACGGAGCCGCCCTGGTTCTACGAGACCCTGAACCGATGCCGCAATGTGTATGGCCTGCAGAATGCAGGCCCAGCAACCATGAAAAGCCACAAGAAAATCCAGAAGACAGTGAGGAAAAGAGACCACGTCACCCATAGACCTGCTCCCAGGAGGCACATGCCAAGCTGTGTGGGAGCGCATCCACCACAAGGAACTGCGCAAAGATCACAGGGACCTGAAGTGGATTATAGCTCACTGAGCTCTCCCGGTGAGGGCCCGGAGACACAGAGAGGGACAGTTGGGGAGACCCAGCTGCCCGTGGCCCAACTGCCACGGATCCACCAAGAAATAGAGCATCTCCTGTGGCTCTGCACCTGCGCCAAGGACGTATGGAAGAGGGTACAGTAGCTTTGTGAAGCGACGACCGGTGTCAGCCGACTAACCAGCGAGGCCGTGCTGTATGGGCACCTCACCAAAAACCGAGGGAGCCCCTTGTTCCTATTTGACCAGTTTGCATCCTGTGTCAGGAGCACCGTGTGGAAGGCCAGGAATCTGTTCCTCTACAGACAAACAGACATAGAGGTAGTGCGCTGCGAGAAGATGGCACTGAGCGAACTCCGGACCTACCATCAGAAATCAGTAGCAGAGGAAGGAGAAGATGCAGCGAACACCATGTGGCACAGGGACACGTGGCACAGGACCATACAACCCCTGCCAAGGAAAGAAGAAAGCGATGGCAGCGGAGAAGAGCACCAGACGAGTGGGACGGAGAACAGCAACAGTGACAACAGCAGCAGCAGCAGCGGGTCCTCCAGTGGAAGCTGGAGTGACAATGACAAAGAGACCAGTTAAGCTGAGTGCCTGACCCCAGAAACGGGACACGAGTAGACATAAAGGGATGGCTGGTCAGAGAGACCAGAAAGGACTGGGTGTATTTTGTGTGTTTTGTGCGCTGTTTGCGGACATTGTAATGGGTACGGGTGGCCAGCGGGCCTTTGTACGGGTGCATGGGTGCGCGCGAGCATGGGTGCGGGTTTTTTTTCTGTAACGGGATTGGTTTAGATATATATAAACATACACAGAGAAATACATATTTTTTTTTTTTTTTTTTTTTTTTTTTTTGTAAAAAAGGGCTATAGGCCCTGAACTGGCTCATAGCCCACTGAACCCTACCAGTGGAAGCCCAGAAACACAGAGAGGGACAGCTGGGGAGACCCAGCTATGTGGCTCTGCACCTGTGCCAAGAGGTATGGAAAACGGTGAGCATGGCCGCACTGTATGGGCACCTTGCCAAGCACTAGAGGAGCCCGTCACGCTGTTTCGACCAGTTTGGGTTCTGTGTCAGGAGTGCCTTGTGGAAGGCCAGTAACCTTCTGCTGTACAGACAAATGGACGGAGAAGTGGGGGGCTGTGTGAAGATGGCACTGAGTGAACTCCAGACCTACTACCAGAAATCAGTAGCAGAGAACAGAGAAGACGCAGCAAATGCCACATGGCACAGGACCATACAACACCCCCCCTTCCCACCCCACCTGCAAGTGAAGAAGGGAGCAAAGGCAGCGGAGAAGAGGGACAGGCAAGTGGAACAGAGGACAGCGACAGCAGCAGCAGTAGCAGGTCCTCCAGTGGAAGCTAGAGTGGCAACAATAGAGAGACAACTTGAACTGAGTATGTGACCCCAGAAGCGGGGCAAGGGTGGAAATGAAGGAAGGGCTGGTCCAAGGGACCAGAATGGACTGATGTTGTTCTGGGTGTGTTGCGTCCATTTGTGGATATTGTAATGGGTTCAGGTGGCCAGCAGGTCTGTGTATGTGTGTGCAGGTGCGGATTTCTTTAACGGGAAAGGTTTAATCCTCCTTTTGTGATGTAATAAGTAGAGCATAGATATATACAACCTTAGTTTATATAATTAATTATATAAGTTTGACTTTTTTTTTTTTTTTTTTTTTTTTTTTTTGGTAAAAATAAAAGGCATGTTTTGTAAATACTCTACCTCTGAATAGAGAAATTGAGTGCTATAGATGCAGTACTTATAAATCTGATAAAGATGAAAAAGGGCTACCTCCCAGGAAAAGGAAAACCCAACCAATGCAAAGAAATTGGGAAAAAGCCTAGCCTCTGATCACAGGAGGAGCAGGACAGAGAGATGAACTGAGAGTCAGGAACAGAAAGTACAAGCTACCCCTTATCTGTACCCTGCAAGCAGCCAGTGACATGGGAAGTTTTAAAATCACATCCATAAGTGTCACAAACTTGGCAGGATGAGACAAGTGGAACCAGGTGCTGTAAACCCTGGAACAGGTTGAGGCAAACATCATTTGCCTGCAGGAACGTGAACTGTCCAGCCAAAGAAGCAGGGCTTTAATGGCTAAATGCTAAACGCTGGCCACATGCTCTGGATCAGGAGACAACAAAGCTGCTGGTGTTGCAATCCTCCTGAAAGGAGACACCATATGCCCCCTGCAGCACAAGAGATTGTTGCAGGAACAAACCACCCTGGAGACACCAGGAACTGTTTTTGAGCTGCTGACAATGTATGCGCCCACCAATAGA
>NW_005841976.1:55727-75390 GCF_000455745.1 Alligator sinensis | reverse complement strand
AGAGTGACCATCACAACGCCCACCAGCTGCCCAGTGATGCTTCTGGGAGATTTCAACTGCGTCACCACCAGTAAGGAGGACACTGTTAGCAGGGGCAGCGGGACAGGCATGGACAGATCCTCCAGGCAGCTGAAGCAACTTGTCTGCGATCAGGTCCTGGTGGACACAGCCAAAGTGGCCCAGGGCCCCAGCGGACACTTCACCCGAGTGGACCCCACAGGCAGCACCAAATCCATAACTGACTTTGTCTTCCTGCTCATGGGGTGGAAGACAGAGAAGGCCCACTTTACACCCGTGTGTTTCTTGGACCACTCCCTCCTCACCCTCTGGGCCGACCTGGGGGTGGGGACAGCTGGAAAGAGGCAGAGGAGTGTGGAAGCTGAACACCAGCCTCCTGGAAGACGAGCAGACCAGGCACAGCTACGGAGAACACTACGCAGGCTGGAGGACCCTTCGGGACCTATACCAGAACCAGACCTAGTGGTGGGCCAGCATGAAAGAGAGGACCTGGGGCTTTTTCCAGCAAGCGGACAAGCGGCAAGCCCTCTTCCACCGGAAGTGGCACGAGCACCTGACCCGTAAGTTACAGGACCTGCACAGGCAGGCAGCAGCGGACGAGGATGTGAGGGAGGTCATACGGGAGGTGAAGGCCCAACTCGGTGCCTAATACCGGGAGGAGGCCAGGAAAAAGTTCTTCCAGGCCAGGGCTCCCTGGGTGGAGGAGGGGGAGGAGTGGTCTGCTTTTTTCTCCAGGCTGAAGAGCAAGGAGGAGGTCAGGATGTGCCTGAAAGACAGAGGGGGAGTGAAGCACCGGTCGAAGGACGGCATGCTGGCCGCAGTGGCTGCCTTCTACCGGGAACTCTATGCTGAGAAGTCGGTGGACCCTGAGGCCACGCAGCTGTGCCTTCGAAGCCTCACCTGGACCCTCAGGGAGGATGAACAGCAGTAGCTGGAAGAGGACTGGATGCCAGAGGAGCTTGAGAGGAGCCTCTGGAGTTTCAAGTATGGCAAGACTCCTGGGTCGAATGGCCTGCCCAAGAAATTTTACCTGACCTTCTGGGACCTGGTGGGCCCAGACCTGCTGGAGCTCTTTCAAGAGCGCCTGCAGGAGGGCTGGCTGGAAGCGCAGATGGAGCAGGGCCTCATGATCCTCCTATACAAAAAGGGACCGAGGGAGGAGCTGAAGAACTGGAGGCCGATCACCCTCCTGAACTTGGACTATAAGCTGCTGGCCAAAGTCTTGGCTGAGCAATTTAAATCCATCCTAGGTGCAGTCATCCTAGGTGCAACTGAGAGAGACGCTCCAACTGGAGAGGGAGAGGAGGCAGAGCATCGCCGTCCTAAACCTGGACCTGAAGAAGGCCTACGATAGTGTCCCATCAGTTCCTGTTCCAGATGCTGGAGCAGATGGGAGTCTCCTCGACTTTTGTCAGATGGATCAGGACCCTCTACACAGAAGTGAGCCACAAAGTGCAGATCAACAGTTTCCCGAGTGCCCGGAGTTGGGAGTCCGGCAGGGCTGCCCACTCTCCCCAATCCTGTTTATCTGCACCATCGAGCCCCTGGCCCACCACCTGAGGCAGGACCCAGGGATCCACAGAGTCCACATCCTGGGCAGCAGCAACCAAGAGGCAAAGGTCCTAGCCTGCATGGATGATTTAAACATCCTTTGCTGAAACAGGGGGTCAGTAGAGAAAACCCTGGTACACATACAGGTTTTGGGGGGGCAAGCTCAATGTGAGCAAGGGCACCTGCCTGGCCATGGGTGAGCTCAGAGACCTGGAGTCCCTGGGGGTCTCTGTTCCCCGTGAGGGAGTCAGGATCATCAGGATGGATTTTGACCCTGAGCTGTGTGGCAGGACAGCATGGGAGAAGAGAGAGACAAACGTAAAGCAGAGACTTGGGCTGTGGTGCATGCGTCCCCTCTCCACGGGGGGGATGCATCGCGCTCTTGAAGGCAGTGTTCCCTTCCGAGCGTGTCACCCACAGGATCCAGAGGGCCGTGTGCATCTTCTTCTGGGGCTCTAGATGGGAAAAGGTCACCCGGAAAACCTTGTACAAGGACAAGAGGGCCAGGGGCAGGGGCATGCCAGATATCCTCCTGTTGCTATGGGCCAAGTATACAAACCTGATCTGCAAGATGGTGATGGACACAGAATCCAAAACCGCTTGCCTCATGAGATACTTTGCAGGGCACATCCCGAGACACTGGGGAGTATTCACCCTGACCAACCATAGACCGTGGATCCTGGGCACACTGTGGTTCTACGAGACCCTGAACCAGTGCCGCAGTGTGTACGGCCTGCAGCACGCAGGCCCAGCGACCATAAAAAAACCACAGGAAGATCCAGGAGATGGTGAGACTAAGGGACACCACATCACCCGTGGACCTGCTCCTGGTGACACGTACCAGGCCGTGTGGGAGTGCATCCACCACAAGGATCTGCTCAAAGATCACAAGGACCGGAACTGGCTCATAGCCCACCGAGCTCTACCGGTGAGGGCCCGGAGACATAGAGAGGGGCAGTTGGGGAGACCCAGCTGCCCATGACCCAACTGCCACGGGGCCACCAACATAATTGACCACCTCCTCTGGCTTTGCACCTGTACCAAGGAGGTATGGAGAAGGGTGAAGCAGCTTTGCAAAGTAGTGACCAGAGTCAGCCAGCTAACCAGAGAAGCAGTGCTGTACAGGCACCTTACCAAACACTAGGGGAGCCTGTCACCCCATTTCGACCAGTTTGCGTCCTGTGTCAGGAGTGCCACGTAGAAGGCCAGGAACCTCCTGTTGTACAGGCAAATGGACAGAGAGGTAGTGGACTGCATGAAAATGGCTCTGAGTGAGCTCTGGACCTATTACCAGAAATCGGTAGTGAAGGATGGAGAGAATGCAGCCAAAGTCACCTGGCACAGAGACATGTGGCACAGGATAATCCAACATCCCATGAGCAAAGAGGGGACCACAGACCATGGATCATGGCCTCACCACGGTTCTACGAGATCCTAAACCAGTTCTGCAGTTTGTACGGCCTGAAGAGCACAGACCCTGTGACCATGAGCAATCACAAGAAGATCCAGGAGCCAGGGAGGCTGAGGGACATCATGTGACGCTTGCCAGACCATGTGGAAGCACATCAACCACAAGGACCTACGCAAAGATCACAGGGACCTGAACTGGCTGATAGCTCACCAAGCCCTGACAGTGAGGGTCGGGAGGTATAGAGAGAGACAGCTGGAGAGACCTAGCTGCCTGTGACCCAACTGCCACGGAGCCACCAAGCCAATCGACCACTTCCTCTGGCTCTGTACCTGTGCCAAGGAGGTATGGAACAGGGTGAAGTAGCTCTGTGAAGCAGTATCCTGTGTCAGCCAGCTGACCAGAGAAGCAGCACTGTACAGGCACCTCAGCAAGCACCAGGACAGCCCGTCAGCCATTTCAACCAGTTGGCATCCTGTGTCAGGAGTGCCCTGTGGAAAGCCAGGAAGCTCCTGCTGTAGTCACATGGATGTAAAGGTGGTAGACTGCATGAAAATGGCTCTGAGAGAACTCCAGACCTACTACCAGAAATCAGTAGTAGAAGATGGAGAGGATGTGGCCAAAGCCACCTGGCACGGAGACACTTGGCACAGGATCCTCCAACTCCCCCCTAGCAGGGAAGTGTGCTGTGACAGTGAGGAAGAGGAAGAGACAAACGGAACTGAGGATAGCAACAGTGACAGCAGCAGCAAGTCCTCCAGCCAGACCTGGAGCAACAGTGACAAGGACAATAGGTGAACTGAGTCTATGACCCTGCAAGCAGGGTGGGAATGAAGGGAATGGGTTGCCTGGTCCAGCATTTCTGTGTGTGGCATGTGGGCATGGATACTGTAACCATTTCAGGTGACCAGAGGGCCTTTGTATGGGTTCAGATATTGTAACGGGTTATGGTTTTTTCTCTGTGGTATGATATATATCTATCATACCACATATATATATATGTTTTGTTTTCCCCCCCCAGCCCATCAGGGCAGTTTTCCTAGTTGCATCTGGGGGTAACCACGTTTCTGGCATGGGGTAGTACCCACGGAGGTAAGGTAAACCTCCCATTTGCTGCTCGAGTGGTAAGAACTTGGCTTTATGCCCATTTTATAGAAATGAGGGACTCCTCCCTAGCTTTCTTCTGTGGCCTTAGGGCTGAGGGCAAGTGAAACTTGGGGGCATCCAAACCCCACATCTCTGGGCTTTGGCCTGCATATAGGATGCCTGCCAAAATATTTGGAAACATCTGAAGCCCCAGCTGGGATTCATAGATTCATAGATGTTAGGGTCGGAAGGGACCTCAATAGAGAACGTTTGCCACTGGTAGGGCCACTTATGGTTCTTGACTGACTCACGGATTTGGAACTGATTTGGATTGGAACATGAACAATTTTTTTTTTTTTGTAATGAAAAGATCCTTCCCCCTAGCTTGTTCCTGCAGCCATACAGCTGAGGGCAAGTAAAACTTGGAGGTATCTGAACCCTAAGCCTCCAGGTTTGGGCCCGCATGTAGGATGCCTGCCAAATGACTTGGAAACATCTGAAGCCCCACATGGGCGTGGAGGACGTTTGCTGATAGTAGAGCCATTTATGCTTCTTGACAGACTCACAGTCAAGTATTTGGAATTGATTTGGCTGATTTGGCTTGGAACACAAATAACTGTCATAAAAAAAAAAGAAAAAAAGAAAAAAGAAAAAGCTAAAGGATCCCCACCAGGGACCTCCCAATCTTTTTTGCCCAGGGTCCCAAAACATCTCTGAACAAGGACAATATATCTGCTGAGCATCACCTGTACCTCTGAGATGTCCTACTGTGGGGTCCCCAACTAGCAATAAGGTGGCCTTCCTTTTCCTAGTTTTTGGAAGCTGGCAAGATCGTAGCATATTATAATAAACCTACAATAACAATTAGACTTCCTGAAGCAACACTGCCTTGTAGTCTACATCCGTAGTCCTCAATCTTTTGGTCCTGCAGCCTGATGAGTTGCACGGGGATGGTCCACATGTTTTCGCATGTGGTACACAAATACAATTTACTCCTTGGTCTTGAAGGTAAAACTATGCATCCACTACACCTGGGAAGTTCCCTAGAACTGTTTTGCATATCACTGTAATATAACAACAAACAACAATGCTATCTTTTGAGAGTAAAGTAGGCCCCATAATCTGGATATGGAATAATATGTAGAGCCTATTGAAGAGATTATATGGTTTCTGTTTCAACATATTTAACAGTGCATTGCTGATTTTGTGCAAGAAAAATCCACTATCTTATTGTAATATTTAGCTGAAATTCCTTTATTTTTCTAATACTGTCTGTCTGTGTGCAAAGTAAGTATACACCACAGTTGAACTGTGACACTGTTGAAATTTAAGACAGACAATCACAGGCCAATGAAGCTGCAAGCACTTACACAAGAATTTGGTTCAGTCTAGAAAGCAAATGGATCACTTTTTCCAAGTACCTTTTAGGGAAAACAAATTTATTTTGTATAGCATCTCAGCTTTGCATTCTGTGAATAGCATACACAAAATATACAGGCAAGTAAGGAAGTACAGGCAACCCCCACTTAGCGCTCTTAATTGGTTCCTGAAAAACCAAGCATTAAGCGAAACCAAAAGTATTTGATGTCCCAAGATGGCAACCACAATTGTTTCTAATGACCCAACATGGCAACTGTAAGCATTATAACAAAACTCGCTGAGCGCCAAGTGAAATCAGGTATCAATTTAGAATGAGTGTTATAGCGAAATAGCACCAAGTGAAATAGCGTTAAGTGAGGGTTGCCTGTAATGCTGAAAATAAAAAACTGTTTTACTCACTTGTTTCACATTTTCTGCCAAAAACACTATATATACACTGCAAAATCCCAGTTGTGTTATCACAAGAAAAAAGTCAACAATATGCCTGGAAGGGAAAAAAAAATTCCAATAAAATTAAGATGTTGCCAATTAAGCCATTTCCTATGATAAAACTGGTGCACTATTTTATACTAAGGGCATGTCTACACTTTGACTAAATATACTTGACAGCACTGCCATGAAAACATGCCCCTCGCACTCCATTTTCCCCAAATGCCAAAGAAAAAAAAGGAATATAGCCACTGTCAGAGCAGCACAAAGCACAGAATCATAGATTCACAGAAAACTAGAATTTTCTCGTAATCCACCACCTACATCTTCCTGCCCCTTTCCAAAAAGACCTTCACTAGCAAACTCCCCTGTAAGCTGGTCTGTTTGGAACTTTGGTCCCAAAAATCTCCCTTTTCTTTGCTTCCTTTCACCAAGCATACAGTGAAGGAAGGTGAGGGAGTTTCCAGGCAAATTCTCTAGCAAACGCCCCCTCACTCAGGACTCTAGTTAAGAAAGGATCTTAAATATTGGTGTAAATGCTGAGATTTACATTCATAGAATCACAGAAAATTAGGGCTGGAAGGGACCTCAGGAGGTCATCTAGTCCACCCCCCTGCTCAAAGCAGGCCCAGCCTCAGCTAGAACATCCCAGCCAGGGCTTTGTCAAGCTGGGCCTTCAAAATCTCCAAGGATGGAGATTCCACCATATCTCTAGGTAACTTGTTCTACTGCTTCACCACCCTCCTAGTGAGAAAGTTTTTCCCAATATCTAACCTAAACCTCCCTTGCTCCAACTTGAGACCATTGCTCTTTGTTCTGTCATCTGCCACCACTGAAAACAGTCCAGCTCCATCCTCTTTGGAACCCCACTTTAGGTAGTTCAAGGCTGCTATTAAATCCCTGCTCAGTCTTCTCTTCTCCCAACTAAATAAGTCCAGGTCCCTCAGCCTCTCCTCAGAAGTCATTTGTCCTAGGCCCTGAAACATTTTCATTGCTCTCCACTGGATTCTCTCCAACTAATCCACATCCTTTCTGTAGTGGGGGGCTCAAAACTGGATGCAGTACACCAGATGTGGCCTCACCGGTGCAGAACAAAGAGGAATTATTACTTCCCTCGGTCTGCTAGCACCACTCCTACCAATGCAGCCTTGGCTGCCTTGGCAACAAGGCCACACTGCTGACTCATATCCAGTTTATTGTCCACAGTAACCCCAAGACCTTTTCTGCAGAGCTGCTGCTTAATCAGTCACTCCCCAAGCTGTAGCAGTGCATGGGATTGTTCTGTCCCAAGTGCAGGACTTTGTACTTGTTCTCATTGAAACTCATGAGATTTCTTTTGGTCCAATCTTCAAATTCGTCTAGGTCATTCTGGTGACATAGGTCCAATCCTAGCCCTACCTCCAGTGTATCTACTACACCCCCCCCAACTTAGTGTCGTCAGCAAACTTGCTGAGTATGCACTCCATCCCATCTTCCAGATCATTAATAAAAATACTGAACAAAACCTGACCCAGGACCAACACCTGCAGCACTCCACTTGATACCAGATGCCAGCTAGACATTGAGCCATTGATCACTAACTACTACTAGCCTGACAATCCAGTCAGCTTTCCATCTACCTTACAGTCCATTCATCAAACCCATACTTCCTCAGGTTGCTTGCAAGAATACGGCGGGAGCCAGTATCAAAAGCCTTGCTAAAGTCAAGGTATATTATGTCCACTGCTTTCCCTGCATCCATAGAGCCAGTTATCTCATCACAGAAGTCAAATCAGGTTGGCCAGGCATGACTTGTCCTTGGTGAATCCATAATGACTATTCCTAATCACCTTCTCCTCTAAATGCTTAGAAATGGATTCTTTGAGGACCTACTCCATGATTTTTCCAGGGACTGAGGTGAGATGACTGGCTCTTCTGGTGAGGCTCGCTTTCTTAAAGATGGGAACTATATTTGCCATTTTCCAATTGTCCAGGACCTCCCTCAATCACCATGAGTATTCAAAGATAATGGCCAGTGGCTCTGCAATCACATCAGCCAACTCTCTCAGCACCCTCAGATACACTTAGCTACTTGCACTTAATACAGGGGTGGGACAAATATGGCCCACGGGCTGAATCTGGCCCACGAGGCCATTCTATCCAGCCCATGGGGCCCCTAAAAAACTTAGAAAATTTATGTTTATCTGCCCTTCATTCCCATCAAAAATAACAGAAGCCAGGGGCAGTAGGACCTGGGGGAAGCCCTGGCGGACTCCTGCAACAGCAGGGACTGCCCGGCCCTGCCCCGCAAGCCGGAAGGCTTCTGGCCTGGGACCACGTGGCTGCCCTGGTGCTGGAAACTCAGGTAAGGAACAGGCGGGGTGGGGTAGGGAAGGACCCCAGGCAGGGAAAAAGAGCCCAGTGAAAAGTGGCTCGGGGAAAAGCTGAGCGCAAGGAAAAGCAGCACCTCCCCCACCCCATTGCCAGCGCTCCCTGTGCAGGCACCAGTCCCACATGGGCTGCAAGTGGCTGCAGTGTGGGGTGCCAGCCACAGGGCAGGGGAGGGGCCGCTTTTCCCATGCTCAGCACCAGCTTACAACCCACCCCTGCTACCAGCCTGGGCCCTGCGCTAGCTCCAGGCTCACCCGTCAGGGCTGCATGCAGTGGCAGCAGCTGCGGCCCACCCCCCACTTGCCGCACCAGGCAGTGTTTGCCACCGCTGCATCTGTGCTGCCCAGCACGCAAGCTCCAAGCGGGCAGCAGCAGCAAACACTGCCTGGCACAGGGGACCACTTTCCTACATGCCGAGCAGCTGCTGCTACCACGCGCAACCAGCGCAAGGACCAGGCTGGCAGTGAGGGCAGATTACAAGTTGGTGCTGAGTGCGGGGAAAAGTGGCCCCTCCCCCACCCCATGCCCGGCGCCCCACGCTGCAGCTGCTTGCAGCCTGCATGGGTCTGCCTGTGCCTGCTCAGGACAGCTGCACGTGGGCTGTGAGCACCTGCAGCAGGGACCACTGGGCACAGGGCAGGGGAAGGGGTGGTCCACACAGCTCCAGCTTCTTCTCTGCCGGTGAGCAGGGGTCGGGGCTCCGCGCTCCCCCCCGCCTGTACCATGGGGCTGGGGGGCACTGGGAGTGAGCAGGCAGGGAGTCAGTGGGAGCACGGAACCCACACTGGTGTGTCCTGGGGCCAGTGCCAGCAGGGCCCAGAGCAGGGCGGCAGGGGTATGGAGTCCCAGCTGGCAGGGGCTCTATGGACCCGGGCCAGCTCCCCACTCTTCCTACTGGTACAACCCAGCCCAACCCAGCTCCACAGACCCCTGCTAGCACCCTGCTCTGGCCCTGGGACATTGGTCTGAAGATGCTGGGACGTTATCACCTGTCAAGGGGCGGGGCTAGCCATGGGGCCCTCAACAGTTTGCCAAAACTGGGTAAGCAGCCCTCTGTCCAAAATAATTGCCTGCCCCTGACTTAATATATGTGGGTTGGCTACTTTTATAAAAAGAAAAGGCTTACCTTATGACTCCATTTTAAAAAGGGAGGTGGCAAAAGTAGCAGCAAACTGACCTGCAAACTACCTGCAAATTGCCCTTTTTGCTGCTCTTTTCCTCACTTCCTAGAGTCTTCTTCTATACCCTGCTTGGACTGTCTCCACCCCCTTGTTAGGGCTTTTGTCAGACTCAGGCAGTAATCACCCACCAATCACTCAACTTGCAGCACTCCCAGCTGCTCAAAGCACACACCCAAAACACATACAGCCCACCAAACAAATACTCAGCAAGGCAAACACACAGACAGCCCTGGCTCACTTACCTTTCTGGAGGAGGATCTGGTGCCTGGCTCTTCCTCTTCCCCCTCTTGCTTTTAGTGAACTGTTTGCAAACTGCCCTGTTTGCTGCCCCTATTCGCTCACCTGGTGCCACTCTAATAAGCATGACCAAGACTAAGAGCAGCTCTGGGAACACACCAAAAAGGTGGTGTATTATTTTTCCACTATCTGACACACAGATTGGGGCATGTTTTCAGAGCAGTGTTTCCTAGCATGGTCCAACACCTTGTAAACATTTCTAAAGGTGAAAGCAATTATTTTGAATACCAAATGGAACTCAGGAACACTGCAGTGTGGGCTCCTCTTCAAAAAGGATGAGACAAATTATTTCTTTAGCTGACACCAAGTAAATACTGAAGTGATGAGTTTCTTAGAAATGCATAAACTGAGTATTTCATTCTACAATTCCATATAATGAAAAGCAGTTTTCCTAAAGAATGGTAGGTAGAGTACAATACTTATCTATATTCAAATGTTCATTTAATATATGCTTCAATGTTTTAGAATAGCACTGGTATTAAGAGTAATGAAACCAGAAGATGAAATGCCTTAAGCAGTCTAAAGTTAGAGAAGGTTTCAACAGCACAAGATAAGAACACTTTTCTTCAGTTCCTACCAAATGGTAGATTACAATATGATCCTGTTTCAGTCACAAGGGCCAAGTACAGACATTATACTTTTACCAGTATAAGTGATTGGAAATTACTGTAATACTGTAAAAATCTGTTCTGTATACCTGTAACAGAACAGATTTTTGTCACACCGCGACTGGCTTAAAAATGGCGGGAACCCAGTCTAAGATCTGCACCGCCCTCACCCCCAAAAGGGAAAACACGTGTTCTGTTTGCTACCAATCTAAACTGCACTGCTTACAGAAAACCATATAACTTAGATCAATTCCTCCTCAAGCTTTTTGAATGTCTGTACCTAACCAAGAATCCACACAGTGAATCTCTGAAAGTTTGGGGATTTTCAAGACTGTGGGGGGGTATGCCTTCCTCTGTAGCAAAGGGCATGGCCCTCTTCCTTTTATCTCACAAGCATTTTTTAACAACTTTGCAACAGCAGGACATTTTGCTGCCATGGTCACTGCTTTACCTGTGAAAGGCTAGAGTGTTATGTTCTGTGGTTTTGTCAGGATTGATTCTGCAGTTTTGCTAACAGGTTAGACAATGGATTTATATAAGATGGTTTGGATATGGATGATCTTGCTTTAGGCAGGGGGTTGGACTAGATGATCTCCAGAGGTGCCTTCCAGCCCTCCTTCTCCGATTCTCCCCCTCTAACTGTCGTTCAAGTTATTTTGCAAGGCCTATATTATAGGCTGCTTTGGCAGCCTGAAGAAGTGTTTTAATGGAAGTCAATTTAAAGAATTGTGTGTGCAATAGGACTCTATTTTGCAGAAGAAAATGTTGTGCCGTACAGCTTCTCTAGAATTTAGAATGGTAATGTGTACATTACAATGTACAAAGAGTTACAGGGCTTTCATTCTATTACCATATATGAAGTTCCTCCAAATTGAATTACACTGCGTTCCTATAAAGTAATCACCAGAGATCTGAAAAGATGAATTTGCTTTATTTGAATAATAATAGCCAAGATACACTGTACAACATATTGTATCCTGGAAAAAATGGGCAAATCATATCCAGTGTTAAAAAAGAAGAAAATTCTTATAAATCATTATTAAAATTAGAATTTATTTTGAAACTATCTCCAAGATTTTGGATATTATTATTGTGAAGTGATCACAACTATTGCATAGGGTTTACACAGCCATAAAACAAACTATTAAATATTTTTTCTCTTTGAGAAAGTCAAAAGACAGACAAGCTGTTAACACTTTCATTTTACTATTGTTCTTTCAGTGTTCTTATCTGTTTAATTTCATTATTGTGAAAAAAAAATAAAGATTACTCTGCAACGTGCATTTTATATTCAAATAAGAAAATGAATTAGCTGTGAGACTTCTACTTTTCAACCCTCCCACATTATTATGACTGTAAGGCCTTTAGGCCAGGGGCCATATTTTGTCCTGCATTTACAGAGCACAGTGGAGTCCTGGTCAAGAACTAAGCACTACAGTACTAGAGAGCAATAGCACAGTGTAAAAACATTTCTAACACAGAGATCACATGTCTTAATGCACGCATTAGGTAGAAAGGCAACCCCATAACTTTTCCAAGTTTACTTTTAATGTCATTTATTTACTTTTAAAGTAATTTAATTTCACTACTTTCAATGTTATTTATTACTTTAAATGCTACAACAAGCTTACCTTCCCCAAGAAGCTCGTTTCTGAAGGATGTTCAGGGGCCCTATTTCCATGGCAAAGCTAACTGTGTCACTATACCCTAGTGAGGTCTTTTTCAACCTGAAATGACAGAATGGAGAGGCGTTGCAATAATACACCAAAGCTAATCTCTTATGCCATACCTTGACAAGTTTAGCGGACCCACAAGATCACAATGAAAATGTCTGTATCATACAGTAGGCAGGGGTGGCAAGGCACATTCATCTGAAATCAGTCAAAGGTAGAAAAAGATGCCAGTTGTGTCCCCTCATCAACACAGACCCCCTTCATCACTGGACCAAGCAACAAAAATTTAACATCTGTCATTCATTCATCTACTCACCCACTGACATCATATATACCACCCTGATTAAAGTGCCCCTCTGCTGTCCAGACAGGACAATCCCTACAGAGAAGAATGAACAGACACCAACTCAGCTTCAATTCCAGAAACACAGAAAAGCCCACAGCAAACACTTGAACTTTCCTGGACATTCCATCACTGACCTCAGAGTAGTTGTTCTTAAACAAAAAAAACTCTTAAAGTCAACTTGAGTGTGCAATTGCCTGTGGCTCTCTGAACCAGCTGGTCTTGAGGGCACCTACACACATGCCAGATGCCTGCTCTGATGCATGCTAATTCACTCGTTCAACAAGCTTTAGTTAAAGCCCCTCTGCAGCCATTTTGAAGTGCAGAGATGCTGAATACACATGACACCAAAGTTGCTGGAGCATGCTAATTAGCACGCTCCAGCAAACTCAATTAATCTAGTCTGCTCCAATGCATGCTAATTAGCACACATTGGAATAGGGATCTGGCAGGTGTGAAGGTGCCTTAACACAATGATTCTCAACCTGGGTACCACCCAGGGGTGCCACCAAAGCCTGTGAAGAGTGCTGCAAAGTGTGAGGAGATAAGCAGAGAAGTGCAGCCTCAGGTTTGTCCCTACCTGGGTGATACCCCACTCCCACTGCCCAGCCCCTCTACAAGGATGTAAGTACTATGGTATATAAATGAATTTTTAAATCAGGATGCCACAATTCACAATAGTTATGGATGGGTTCCTTAAGTTCAATGAGGGGTGCCCCAAATTCAAAAAGGTTGAGGACCAATAGTCTAAGGGCTTTAACAGAAATTATTTTTGTTACCATTTATATGCAAGCTTAATAGGACAAAATGCAAACAGCCATACATTCACACTGTTTTCCCATTTAAAGAAAATGGCTGAATAGACACAAAAGTAATCCAGGACAAAAAAGCTGCTGCTTGAAACAGCACTACAGATTTAACAGGTGTGTCACTCTGACACTGCTGGTTTCCCCATAGTCCTCTGTTGTGGCAGAGGCCCCAGAAAGGAAGGGAGAGTGGCTGGCTCCCTAATAGCCGGTCAGGGTGTTCAGCCTACTTTTCCCTACTCAGTCCTCCTGATCAGATGATCAGGGGGCCTCTGCCACAGCCAGGCAACTGCCCCTGCTCAGTGTCCAGCCTGGGAGAAGGGCCCCCCAGCAGTATGGCCATAGAGGCTCTTGCCCATGCCAACAGCCAGAGGAGAAGCACTGTCTCTGTGAAAAGAGCCAGTGTTTTGGCCATGGCAACCATAGTATCATAGTGTAACGTAGTGCTTAGGGTTGGAAGGGACTTAAACAGATCATCAGGTCTGACCCCTGCCCCGGGCAGAAACAGGTGCCAGGGTCATATCACCCCAGCCAAATATCTGTCCAGCCTCCTCTTGAAGACCCCCAAGGTAGGAGAGTACTACCTCACTTGGGAGCTCATTCCAGAGCCTGGCAGCCCTAACTGTAAAGTAATGCCTCCTGATGTCCAGCCTGAACCTTCTCTCTAACAATTTGTGGACGTTATTCCTAGTAGCCACAGGTGGTGGCCAGGGGAACAGTCTCCCCCAATTTTCTCTGGTGCCACCTGGTGAGTTTGTAAACAGCCACCAGATCCCCTCTCAGCCATCTCTTGTGGAGGCTGAACAGGTTCACACCCTTTAGCCTCTCTTCGTAGGGCCTGCCCCGCTGCCCCTTGACCATGCAAGTAGCCCTCCTCTGGACCCTCTCAATGCTAGCCACTTCCCCCTTGAAGTGTGGTGCCCAGAACTGGACGCAGTACTCCAACTGCAGCCTGACCAGTGTTGCATAGAAGGGGAGGATCACCTCCATGGACCTGCTTGTGATGCATCTGTGGATGCACAACAAGGTGCAGTTAGCCTTACTGACCGCTTCCTCGCATTGGCGGCTCATGCTCATCCTGGAGTCAACAATGACTTTCTGCCACTGTGTTGACAAGAAGGGTGTTTCCCAGCCTATAGGTGTGTTGCTGGTTCCTTCTCCCTAGATGCAGCACCTTGCAATTGTCTGTGTTGAATCCCATCCTAATTCTCATCCGCCCACCTCTGTAACCTGTCTAGATCTAGCTGGATTCTGTCCCTCCCCTCCAGCGTGCCCACCTTGCCCCACAACTTGGTGTCGTCAGTGAATTTGGACAGCGTGCTTTCCATACCCACACCCAGATCACTAATAAAGTTATTGAACAGTACAGGCCCCAGGACTGAGCCCTGCAGGACTCCACTGCCCACATCCCTCCAGGTCAAAAATGACCCGTCCACCACCACTCTCTGGGTGTGACCATCTAGCCAATTTACCACCCATCTGACTGTGTAGGCATCAATGCTGCAGTCACCAAGTTTTTTTTAAGAGAATGTGGTTGGAAACCGTGTCAAAGGCCTTCTTAAAGTCCAGGAAGACAACATTCACCCCAACACCTTGGAAACAGCCCTGCTTTCTGTGCCATGGGCAATAGTTACTAGAGCTGCCCCCTACCCCACAAAGCCCCAAGGAATAGTTCTGATTCCTGTGGGGCAGAGGGTGGCTACCAGAGCTGCCAACCACCCTGAAAGAGCTTCAGGGAAAGCTTCTCTTCCCATGGGCACTCTGAGAGCTCTTCCCTTGCTAGAGTCCCTGTGGGAACAGCTATCTTACTCCTCAGGGTGTGAGATGGTGGGCAGGCTTCTCTCTCCTGCAGGCAGCTGCAGGATGAGCTTTTGAGCCCTGTTTTGTGCCCTGCTACCCAGACAGGTCCTGGGCCACCAACTTTGGATGCAAGCAAGGCCCCATCCCCCCACAAATGAGCAGGGACTGTCAGCAACTGCTGCTGCCGCAGTCCCAGTCCCAAAGCACTAGCCAGAGCAGCAAGTACAGCCCTGGTTCTCCTGCAGGGGGGGCAGGGGTAGGGAGTCTCTCCCTTGCAGCTGCCTCCAACCCATACCCTGAGAAACTGGGGACTCTCCATCATTAAAAGTTTTCAAAAAGAGGTTGGAAAGCCATTGATCTGGGATGATCTGGACACAGGTATGCCTATGTTCTACTATGGGTATTTCCCATGCTTCTGGGCTTTGCTAGTTGTCACACAGAGAAGGGAACAAATCCTGCACTCCTCCCTTCCTCCCCACCACTGCTACATGTTTTACAGGGTTTTTTTAAACCTTCCTCAGAGGCACTGGGTGTTGGCTGCAGCCAAGCCTAGGGATTTTGACTGGGGTGTGTCAATGCTCCTGCTGGGAATTAAGGTTGGATGTTCCTGGCTAGAGGGTCTTGCCCCTCCACTCAGGGTCAGATTGACCACCATATTTGAGACCAGGAAAGAATTTTACCCTATGGTCAGATTGGTATGTACTGTGAGGGTTTTTTGCCTTCCTCTGTAGTGGAGGACATGGCCCTCCTCCTCAGATCTCTTGAGCTTATATTAAAAAGCACCCTGCCACCATTTTTCAGTGTGGGGATGGTGATACACATCACTCCAGGCGCTTTAATTACAGTGATTCTTGGAGCTGCTCTACTTAAAGCACTCCCTGGCTCCACACTCCCAGAGCATGTGTATAAATGCCCTAGGATTCTAGCCCTTTCTATCTTGTGCAATCTCCTTCCATGTTGTCGCTTCTTTGCATATTCCTTCTAGATCAGGTTTTACATTATCTTCCTATCATTACCTTGGTTGACAAACTTCATAGTATTACAGAAACAACATCTGCTAGAATTCTGAGTATACATTAAAATAAAGATGAGATGCATCTCACCCCATAGGAAAGTCTGACATTTGCCTCCTCCACAGTATCATTTAAATGTATTTTTGCCTGCTTTTAAATTGTTAAAAATTGAGTTTTTCTCAATTCAAAAAGACTGACGCACCATATTAACATAAAAGAAATTTAGCAGAAATTCACATGCATGTGACATGTCTTAACATGGTCATTTAAAAAATAAATACCTTTCTCAATTATTAAACTACATGGGGGGCAGGGGAGCAATATTTTGCACTTGACATGCAATTTCCTATTTTAATCAATTCCCATATTATTTAATGTGACAGACTGCTGGATCATGTTTTCTTCTAACCAGTGCACCTGCCTGTCATTAGAGTATAAACCCTTCCTCACTTACCATTCCTATCAGAAGCAAAGAGAATAAAGATGGTAGACAGAGGACACTGGAACAACGCAGCTGTATGTTAACCCAAATCATCTCCCTGGTTTACTTAAAAGTCTTTTTCTGTATGCACTAGAAAAACTGATTTGATGGAAGGTCTTGCACCATTATACGTTTTCCTCTCTACTGTTTTACACAAGGAGTATTTAAGGCAAACCTTCTTGCAGAATGGAAATGGTCCCTGACAAGAATGAGATCCTGCAACACCCTCAGCTCTTCACTTTTTCTATTCACATTGCCAAAACGTGTGCCCTTTTTCAAAATGCTTCAGGAAAGGAACAAGAAGTGGGTCAGCTAATCTCATATACATGTCAAAAAAGCTATTGCTTATAGACCCTTCTCAAAGCACATTTCTCATCTTCTCACTGTTAATTTTTTACTCATTCTTTTCTACTTTCATCTTTTGCCCAATTTTGTAAATCTTCCTTTCATATGCTTCTCTCTTCTCCACACTCCTCTTCCTTTGTTTTGCACATATTGTCTTGCCCTCTGGGTTCAAAACAAGGCTGAACAATTGAAACAGAAGCAAGTAACACTTAATTGTAAATAAGCCCAGTTTGAACACAAGCAGTAAGCAAAGCACTCTTAAGTATTTAAAAGCAAATATTGTTCAAAGCACTGTAGAACAGAGGATGACAAACAGCTAAGCATCCCTGTATGATACCTAGAAGCTGATGTTAGTTGTTGAACATAGACCTTTGTAGCCCTTCTTTTGCTGTCAGAATCAGGACTGAAAATATTGCAACATCAAGACACTTTGCAGGCTAAAGATTAAAAATAAAAACAAACAGAGCAAATTACAATTCTATAGCAGAACAAAGAGCTCCACAATTACCTCCGACACAGACAGTGGCTGCAACGTACCAAGATGTGCATACAATGAACAGATACAACTCCTATAAATACAAGGCTGATGGGTCCAATCTGTATGGAGAGAGAAGGCAGGTCATAGGTTGTAAATATATAAAGTACTTTAAGAGAACTAGTTGTCATAGACAAGTCTCTCTATCAGCAATTTCACATTTTATTAAATAAGAGCTAGTTATGAGCAGGTTCAAAATAAACATGATGAACAAAGAAACAGTTTAAACACTAAAAGTCCCTATTCTTCCTGAAGAACTGAGTGTCAATTTTAAAGGCAACAACTGGGCAGACTTTATGGAAATGGGAGAGTCGTCCCCAGCTTGTTCCTGAGCCCATACGACTGAGGGCAAGCGAAACTCAGGGGACTCCAAACCTCAAGCCTCTGGGCATGGGCCTGTACATAGGATGCATGCCACAGGATTTGGAAGTATCTGAAGCCCCAGGCTGAAAAGCCTGGGTTGGAGGATAGCCGCTGGTAGTAGGGCCACATGAAGTTTTTGACTGATTCAAAGGATTTGGAACTGATCTGGCTAATTTGACAGGGGCATGAAAAATTTTCCTTATTAAAAAAAAAAATTGTATTAAAATGGGGCCAAGTGAAATATATTGGTGCTACAAAAAGACACAAGAGGACGATAGGAAAGAAACAGCAGACCATATATGGTGGAGAGAGGACTGGCATAGACTTTTCAGAGGTAAATTCTCTGAAAAGACAGTGGGTGAAAGCACTGGAATAGTGATGGCTGCACAGGTGTGAACTGTGTAACAGAACTAAAATAGTTTAACTGTCAAAGTATGCTTTGGTTTGCCAAGTGAACCACAGTGGTCACTTGACAGGTTGTAAGAGGTGTGAGTGTATGCAAAAAACTCCCCCCAAAAACAAAAACCTAGATATCAAAAGAAAAAAAAAAGAAAAGAAAAGAAAACCTAGGCATCCAGAGCCCCCTAATTAGCAGAGGTCCTTGGGCCCAGGCCCTGCTGGCCCATGCATTAATCCGCCTATATAGAATAGAGCCTTTTGAGCACGCTCAGAAAAAAAGTATAGGGCAAGCATAACTATGCAAGATCTAATGGAAACCACCTCTGCATAAATAGCAAAAACTGTGCTTACAAAGCTACATAAGCTCCACTTAGGTGTATAAGATGTTAACAGGATGTAAAGCCCACGGTCTGGCAAGGGACCCCAGCCCATAAAGGAGGAGGAGGACAAAATTCACCCAAACAACAACTGCCATGATTCAGAAACAATTTCTGAATCAAAGTTTTTCATACACACACACACACACACACACATATATATATATACACATACATACATACACGTGTGTGTCTCTAACGGAGAAATTAAAACTTTACACTGAACCAGTGACAAAAAGAAAAGAAACCAAGAATTCCAATTCTCAATCTTTCATCCTAACAACCAAACTCCAGAAAAGAAAAATAAGATGTCACCCTGTTTAAGTCATTATTGACAAGATAAGTAAGTGTTAGCCTGAATTTCTGTACCATCAGAAACTTTTACAAGCATCTCTTTTTCCACCTAAAGAAAAAAAAGATTCTTACCACAACGCCTGCATTTTTTATTGCAAGTGGAAGTCCTAGAAGGCCAGTTCCAATGTTTCCTTTGAGAAGATGTGTAAGTGTTTGTACAAATCTGAAGTAAAAAAAGAGAAAGAGTCACACTGGAGATACTGAACAACATCAGACTGTTGAAAAAATTTCGCTTAACAGAATGTGAAGATAACTTCATGCTTTAACAATTTCAAGATAAGTCTTGTAAAAATAAAGGCCTGACAGAGGAACAGCGAAGTTTTGAAACTATGCTGTTTTTTGCCTATTCTGTTTTAGAACCAATACCTCCCTAAGTAGTTTTCGAGCAACCATAAATATAAAAAGAGATACTTGAGAAAAAAATGTAAGATTTTTTTTCAGCATTCATATTAATTGAATATTATTTCTCAGGTCTACTGGGTTGTCCAGTATAACTGACACTGTCTTCCAAGAACTTTGATTTGTCTTTAAAAAAAAAACAAAAAAACAAAACCAAAAAAGAGTTACCATATTTCATAGTGTATAAGTCGAGGTTTGGAGCCAAAATATTTACTAGGGGTGCACTGATAGAGATTTTGGGGGCTGATACTGATAGCCAATATTTAAGGAGGTGTATCGGCCAATACCGATCCAATTTCCAATACAGCTGCCTTCAGCTGATAAGTCTGTTATGGTAGAAGGGGAGGGGGGAGGAAAGGGGCATGGGAGGCAGATCCATGCCCCCTGTGATGAGGGAGGGAGGGGGCAAGGGCAGGCACTACCCAGGCTGGGTGGGAGAGGGCTGTT
>NW_005841976.1:39783-55298 GCF_000455745.1 Alligator sinensis | reverse complement strand
CTGGGCAGTGCCTGCCCCTGCCCTCTCCCTCCCTCCCTCACCCCAGCATTGACCTCCCCCCCACACCCCTTCCTTCCCTCCTCCCCTTCCGACTTACCAGCTGGAGGCAGTTCTCCATGCTGCTGACTCTGCACTGTGCTGCGCTGTGGCTACATACAGCACAGGCATTTATCAGCCAAATTATCGGCCCCATTAGGCTGATATCCAATACAGCAAAATCTTTTTATATCGGTACTGATCCAATATTGGACTGTTGTATTGGTGCACCTCTAATATTTACCTTTAAATTTCCACCTCATCTTAAACATTGTATCAATACTTTTGACCCCCACCCCAGTGCCGCCCCAGCCTGGCCCCTACCCGATCCAACCTTCTTCACCTGCCAACAGCGTCCCTGTTGCTAGAGGCCATGGGGCCCAGGCCCAGCCCGAGCACAGCCTGCAGGCCTTGCCATCACCATGGAGACACTGCTCAGCTGGACGCCAAGCCCAGCCCTGTCCCTGAGTGGCGCTGCTTGGGCCATGCCAGCCAAGTGCTGAGCCTGGCCCTGTCCCCTATGAGTGGTGCCAGGCTCGGTGCTCGGCTGGCGCAGCCCCATCCCTGGTGAACAGCACTGTGCTTAGCGCTTGGCTGGTACAGCCCAGGCAGCACCACTCACAGGGGATGGGGCTGCATTAGCCAAGCACCAAGCCCAACCCTGTCCCCTGAGAATGGCACTGCACTACGTGTTCACTCCCCGGGTGCCTGGCCCACAGTGAGGGCACACAGGGTCCAGTATAAATCCACCACATATTTCTGATCCAAAAAGTTAGGTAGACATATACACCAGATCTATGAAACTCCTAACTTTTTGGATCAGAAAAATGAGGTCGACTTATACACCGTGTCAACCAGTACACTGTGAAATATGGTGCTTGTTTTCTGAACAACTCAAAACAGTTTTTGCATAGTGAAATAATTCCAAATATCTATTTCATCACTATTGCACTGTCACATTCTGAAAAAAAGGAGGACCTACTGAAATCAGGCCTGCATCAGGGGCTGGCCTCCAAAAAAACCTGTAATGAGAAGCACTGTATAATATATGCACAATTGTTTTTTGTGCTCTCCAATATGCACTATAAACACTATTATATATAGTATCTAGAACAGTATAGTGTGAGTATGTGTGTGTGTGTGTGTGTGTGTGTGTGTGTGTGTGTGTAATGGTGTAGCATGTATATATTTATAACAGTATTATATGCATACATATACACACACTATATATATTTAACATACATAATAATTATGTAGTATACGTAAATATATATAGTGTGTGTATACATATATAAACAAACATTATAATGTAGTATTATATATACACACACACACACACACACATATATATAAAATAAATTATTACATATATAATTTCAGATCACAGGAAAAAAACATTAAAAGTAAGGAAAATATTTCCAATAAACAGCTTAGAGGTATTGTGTTTTAAGAAGATGACATTTAGAACAGTACATACGTAATGCCCTCTTGATTATCAAGTTGGTAATGCTTCTCAACTGGCAACAATTCATTTTCATGCTCTTCATCAGAGATGCTGTCTGAATTCTGTTCTTCAATTAAAGGCTTCATTACTTCCATGTCTGTGTAGCACATTAATAAAACAGAGTATGGTTTTATAAACAAATTTAGGAATATTATGTAAATCTACATGTTTTAAAAGCAAAACTGGGTTTGAACTATTTAAAATGTCATTAACTTTACCTGCAAAGTCACTAAGAGCAATTTGCTATAGTATACACATATACACTTAAAAAAATATAAAAAAGTATATAGTATACACCATATACTTAAAAATATCAATGTTTATCCTCCTCACATTCAGCTTGTTTTGTGATCAGAGGTACAGAACTGGTTTTGTTAATTAGCTCTAATAAGATTAAACTCATCAACACCATTTTCATCATGGTTTACATCTTAACAATGCAGAAGTCTTCAAAACTATTTATTTTAAATGCTAATACAGCATATTGGAACGTGTTCTGACATACTATAGTTACACAATGGTTTGTTCATCTACATTAGATTCACCCTAGTGGCATCATAAGTAATTGTGTAACAAGAGTATTTTAGAGCTCTTAACTGTGGCCTTCTGCAGCCCCCATAGCCACACCCATGTTTAGGGTGAACACCTTTTCAAAATGGAAAGGTGGGACACATGCCCGCCTATTCCCACTTCCCTTCTCCCCAGTGGCACAGCCTGAGCAGAGACAAGCTGAGCCCATGGAAGGTGAGGAAGAATGCAGGCTGCCTGCTGTGGGCTCAGGACTACCCGCCCTGCTGCCCTCTCCCTAGGACCCCACACCAGCCACACTGGCATGGCAAGGCCCCCCCTGCCTGCCCAACAGTGTGCCACCACTGCCCCCACTACTGCCACTCGAAAAACTGAAACTCTGCCAGTCTGTAAGGGGGAACTTGCCGTTTCCTGCATTTTTTCACAGTAAACAGAAAACCTGGATCCCTGCGCGATACTGGAGTCTAGAACAAATGCCATCCCAGAGTCATTCAGCCTGGGACTAGGAATTAATAGTCCCATTTCAGGACTGTTCTGAAGGCTGAGGCCAAGCAGGTTGGAGCCAGAGCTGGAGCCCCGAGGGGACAACAGGGACAGGCTGAAGCTGAGAGGGCTGGAGTATGCACCCAGAGGGGGCAACAGGGGCAGGATGAGGCTGAGGGGGCTGAAGCCTGATCCCAGAGGGGGAAACAAAACCTCATGGGCCCCTTGGGTACCCCTGTGACCTCCTTTCCTCCCCTATCAGCCACGTCCAGTCTTCTGATCTAAAACTAGAACAAAAAAAACACAAGCAACAGCTTTAACTCAAAGTCCCCCCTCTGGACCATCATACCACTATAGGACAATCTTCCCACTCTCCAGCTCTCCCAGCCCTGGGAGTACCTGCCATGGCCTGCAGCTCCCCCTCCCCCACCAGTCTAAGCAGGCAGGAGCTCTTCTTCCTGCAAGACTCAGAAACCCAGGCTTATATTCCCTGGGCTTCTCCTGCTCCCGACAAGCTGCAGGTGTGCCCACTCATCTTAATGGGCAATTTACTGCGCCTAGGTTGCAGTTGCTCCCTTCCCTCCTGGAGCTAACTCCTGTTCAACTGCCTGGGGCTCTTTCTGCTGCAGTCTCTTTCTCAAAGTAACAGGAGCCCCAGGCTCCCTGTTATTCCTCTCTAGTAGGCAGCTTCACCTGAGGTTCATCATATCAGCCCACGGGAGGGGCCTTCTGAGACTGGTGTTCAAATACCTCCAGCATCTTCTTCAAGGGGCCCTACACCCAGCCTAGAGGGAGCCTGTCTGAGCTGTTATAACTAGATCAATTAAAGTATCTTCCTGCCTTGTGAAGGCCTCCCGTTCCCTGTTAGAAATGCCAGAGCAAATACATCTGACAAGCAAAAACTCATTTCAATCCTGTGTGCCTGCCATGTTGTGATAAAGGGATCCCCTATGAATAAGACAGAAGATCATGGAAATACTCTTTAATCCCTAGTATTAGAAAAAAGTCTTAAATATCTTTTTGCAACCGGGAACATTTCAATTTGCACTAAATATAGCTGCACTTTCTATCCTTGCCCATAAATTGTATGATATGCCAGTTAAGCCAAATCTTCTCAGTAATATTCTCTCATCTACGTGTTGCTGCTGCTTGGCCTCTACAGACATTTCCTAACATTTTTCATAGAACTGTCATAAGCATTTCTACCCTTAACCTTCCAACTGTCAGCTCAGCCTCTTGGGACCAATTGTAAAATTCCTGGTCTTGTCATCTTGGACAATCTTCTACTGACACTAGTGCATATCAAAGAGTATAGTCTCTGGGGAAGAAGTGGAAAAAAGAACTTTTCTTTAAACCACGCCCAGTGCTAAAAGTTTGTGTAGTACCTGAACTACAGGTTCCAGTGCAAGGTTTAACATTTTAACTTGTTTAGCATTGGGTCATCAGCGACAGAGTTAAAAGGCTCAAGCTATAAAAACATAGACATTTTACCTGTGACTGAACTTGCCTGTCCTTCAGCTTGACTATCCCCCCACCCAAAAAAAATCCTTAACCATTTAGTTTGGATACACTTGGTTTGACATCCTCAAAAGAACCTTCTGTTAGTTTTGAATGAAATGGAATAACTATGACGATGAGTTATTTGTCCCTTTAAATTGTAGCCCTTCCTACTGCCTAACCTCCCCATGAAACCACCTGGTCATCTAAGAGGTTTTTTTCGATACTATCGCCTCTCATGCAAAGAAGGGATGGGAAGAAGAGAATTAAAAATTCTATTTTTGCTATAGTGAACTTGAGCTGAAGGCAAGACATTCAAGGTATCAGAGACATACACCAAGATTTAGTTTGGACAGTAGGACACAGCTCTGGAGCAGATCTATGCAGCTACCTTTGCACAGAGCAGGTAGCTAAATTTGTGTTTGCGCATGAGATTATGCAGGGAAAATAGTGATCAAAGATAGAGCTCAGTAGGGTCACCAAATGAAGCTGAAGGACACTCTGAAGGAAAATCAAGAAATGACAGAATACAAGATTTTGAGAACCACAAGTCACATCTACACATGAATTTACATGTGCCTAAACTTAATGCGCCTTTGCAGCCTGCCCTGGGCAGCACCCTGGACAACCCCTGGAAGCCCACAACAATGTAGCCGGGTGGTGCAGCCCAGCACCAGCCAAGGGGATGAGAGCTTCCAGTCCCCCTGGATGCAACTGGCCTGGCCCCAGCCCTACCTCTACCTCCCCCCAGCACTGGTCGAGAGTGGGCTGGAGCCAAGCCTGCATAGCCCCGTACTGCCTCCTGACCATGCAGCTCCTGGCACTGTAGCCACTGCCAGCCCCAGCACGCTGCTGCATCAAAGGTTTCTTTCCTCTTAAGGACCAGGGGGCAAGAAATCTTCCTCAAGCCAAGAGCCTCAGGGAACCACAGCTAGGGCTGCACAGGAAGCTCTTACTGAGGGAGGCAGGCTGCTGCCATGCCACAGAGCTTGCCCATGTCTGTACCAGCCACAAGCGTCCTTGCTTCTCCCATAGCTCCTGGCCACAGCCACCATTGCAGCTTCCTCTCAACCTTAAGACAAATAGCAGTATATACTGTTGCAAAAGCTCTCTGGGCATACAGGTCCCTTCCCTCTGTTCTCTTCAGATGTCCCAGTGCAGCATGCCCAACTCCTGGCCCATAGCCACATCTGGCCAATGGAGCCATGTTACAAGCCAGAAGTCCAGAAATTTGGCAGCCGGGAAGCAGCAGCCATTGACATAGAAACCACTCCCTTGCTGCCAAAAGCAGAATGTGCTCAGTAAAGAAAACCACTGATGACATTGTTGAAACACAACCGACATGGAACGTGAATATAAAACACGTCACCGACATGAGGTAAACATACTGACAGGAATCTACCCCTTCTTTTTTTATCATTCTTTTTCTAATCTTTATCAAGGCCAAATCTGTTCCGAATTCTATCAGGTAACACCCAGCAGCCAAGCTCCAAAATCTGACTGAGCAGAGCTCAATTGTCAAGACTGTGGCCTTACCACCAGGCAAGCATCTTCCCTCCTGCACCAGATCTGGGGCTTTAGAGACAACTTGTCGTGACTTCTTGTTAAGAATCCTGGGAGCTTCAAAAAATACATATGCAGATGAGACACAGGACAACCTGGTCTGGCTCCATCTCATGAAGGGCGGGGCCACACATCATATGCAACAGGCTAAGAGAGGGCAAGAGATGGATTCTGGGTAAACTGTTTGGGGCTCTGTTTGGTGATGTTTGCCAGTCACTTAAGGCTAGGGAAGAAACAAGAATCAGTGCAACAGAAAGAAAGGTGCGGCTCAGCTGTGGGAGTGAAGAGGAAGTCAAAAATGTATATTCACCTTGCCTTCAAAGAGAGTCAGCACTGAGGGGGACTGAGAACAATGAAGAGTAAGCACAGGAGAATTATCATGTGTTTTGTGAATGTACAGATGCATGGTAGTTCTCCTGTGATTATTGTCTAGTGGGTTACAACCCCTGCTGAGGGAAGAAGAGAGTGATGACAGCAGAAAAGGGGAACAGAAAAGTGAAATGGAAGACAGTGACAACAGTAGCAGTAGTGGGTCCTCCAGTAGAAGCTGGAATGACAATGGCGAAGAGTCCCCATGAACTGAGTACCTGACCCTGGAAGTGGGGTATGGATAGATGTGAAGGGAAGACTGGTCAGAAAGACCAGATAGGACTGAGTGTATATTTTGTGTGTTTTGTGCATGGTTTGTGGATATTGTAACAGGTACAGGTGGCCAGCAGGCCTTTGTACAGGTGCACAAGTGCACGGGAGCACAGGTGTGGTTCTTCTGTAATGGGATCAGTTTAGGTATATATAACCATATATAGAGAGAGAAATATATTTTTACAAAAAAAAAAAAAAAAAACAACTCCTGTGATTATTGTCCATTGTGTTCAGTCTTCCATAATGCTAGTTCTTTTTAAAATCTGCAAAGTAGGCTTTGCTTTTTTTTTCCCCGCTAACAGGTAGAAGGCAGAAAATGCTCCTTCCTCCTTTGTCTCTTTGTCAGACCACTGCTTCCAAACTATTCCGTGCTAGCATGGAAGAATAGCTAGAGAGAGGCAGGGGACTGCAGAAGATGAGTGCAAGCTTCTTGGAAACCAAGAAGACCCAAGGCAGTTACAAGGAGCATTATGTAGGCTGGAGAACCCTCAGAGACTTGTACCCACACCTATATATGCACACCACAGCACCCTGGACAGTCCCTAGAGGCCTGCGACAGCCCATGTTCCTGCCTCTCCAGCACCAATTGAGAATGAGCCAGAGCCAAGCTCACGGGGCACTGCACTGCTGCCAGAAGCCACCAAGAAGCAACAGGGGCTTTTCTCCAAGGCACAGACGCTGGAGCTGGAGCAGTGGTTCTGGCAGCAGTGGTATTTGTCATTGTGCCGACAAGTCTGTCTCCTTTGAGGGGAGCAAAGGGTGGTGGGAGCAGGGTGGAAGGAAGAGAAGTCAGCCAGCAGAGCCGGGGCAGGCAAGCTGAAGCACTCGTGGGGACATGGCTTCAGAGAAATTATTCATTTTCCAATTTGCCCTTGGGTTTTCTCAGCATGGCTTTCCCATCGTCAGCTCCATCACTGCAGTCATTGTGAAGGTATCCTGTCAGAGCTGTCAGTGTCCCAAGTCAGTCGGCACACTGACAAGTACTGCTGCTGCCAGAACCGCTACTCCAGCTTCAGTGTCGGCGCCTTGGAAAATAGCACACCCTGCTTCTTTTTCTTGGTGGCACCCAGAGGCAGTGAGCAGCCCCACAGGCTCAGCTATGGCTTGCTCAGTTGACATACACAGCATTAAGGTGCCTTAAGACATCTACACATCCCTTAAGGTGCCTCAACTATTCACACCTAAATTTGATATCTGCTTTATGGAAATATCAAATTTAGGCGTGACTAGCCTAAAATTTGCCATTTTTTAAGACATATTAAGGGAACGCATGTGTAGACCCGCACCCTTAATGTGCCTTAGAATAGTGATTTTAGGCTAATCGTACCTAAAAGGGGCATGTTAAGATGTGCCCACAGAATCATGGAAAAGTGGAGCTGAAATGGACCTCTGAAGGTGATCGGGTGCTTGTACACGTGTAAGAGGTACAGTTCTCCCTAAATTGAAACAGTGGGTTTTTAATTGTGTCATTTAAAAACCCACCATTTCAATGTAGGGACTTCCGTGACATCAAGTGACGTCAAAATACATCACAGCTCCCCATCAGCTCTCCTGCCTCCCCTGCCTGCTCCCACCCCCCGCCACAGGTTCCATCAGAAAAAAACAGTGAGGGGCCTGATCTTTTTTTTTTTCCCCAGAGCCTACCTGCCTCTCCCAGGCTGGGTGCTAGCATACGGGTGCCACCTTGGGGGCACCACTGCCATGGAGGGAAGGTCCGGGGTCCCCCGCAGCTCAGGGGCCACTTGGCCCACCAGCAGCTAGCCCCCCTGGCCGCTTGAGAGGCAGGTAGGCTCCAGCACCTCGTGAACTATCCCAGCCACCTGGGACTGTCTGGGAATAGACTGGCTTGTCCCTAGGGCAGTGCGGCAAGGCAGTAGGAGGGAAGCTGGGTCTGCTGGCAGTAGAAGGTGGCGGGGACAATGCATGGGCTGCTTGAAGCCCGCCAAGCCCGAGCTTCCCCGAGCACATTTGGGCTTCCAGCACCCCATGCACCATTGCATTTTATTATGTAGCAAACTAAAATACCTCCAATTGGTTTTGCCTTGCTATGTAACAAAGTAATTTAAAGTGAAATACACTGTCAAAGGTGTACATCATCATGTAATTAAAGCGGAAGATGCCACCAAATGTGTAAACAATAACGCCATTAAAGCGTTGCAAAAGGGCAATTAAGCCACTTTAAACACCAGTTTTGTCACATGTACAAGCATCCATCTAGTCCAACTCCCTGCCTGAAGCAGGATCAGCCCTATCCAAAGCATCCCAAGCAAATCCTTAACTAACCTATTAATAAAATTACACGGGCCAACCTGTCACACAGCCACAAAGCAATCTAATCTGCCACAGGTAAAGCAAGTGGACAACAGTGGTCAACGTCCTGCTGCTGCATGTGTTGTTAAAATACATTCAGGAGATCCAAGGAAGAAAAGTGTATGGCTGAGAAGGTTGAAGGAATCTGACAGTTCATTAAGTATGACGGCTGAGTACTAGTTCTAAGGATTTGGCTAAGAAAAAGTCATAAGAGATTTTGGCAAGAGGTATTTCAGTGGAGTACAAAGAGACTTAATATGACAAAAGCAATGATTTCAAAATAACCTACACAAATAATCCCAAATTATAGTGACCACAAAAGAAAAAACCCAGCAGAAAGGCAAGCAATTTAAAGCCACTATTACAGCTTCTAGCATTGCAAAGTACATTCAAAGTGAGAAGACCCCCATGATGTTCCCATTAAGAATAAATTCAGAATACTTCTATCCTCCTTGTAATTTACATGAGTCTGTTTCCCTTGCAATCAACAGCACTGCATACGAGCACATAATTCCTGATGCCACTGTGTAGTTATGCAAATGCAAGGAAAATATAAAGGAAGGGAATCAAGTATGTTGACTCAAAAAAGTAAGTCCACTGCCTGCACTGCTGCTCTGCCTGCACACTTTGGATTGAGACAGACTGTGTGTACAAACTGTTCTCAGGCACAGACCATTTGTAAAAGACAGCAGAAGCATGTAGTTTTTCAGAGGGAGGAAAGAGGCATTTCTGATGGAGGAAGCGTGAAATAATGCTGCTTCGTGGCCGACAGGAACATCACATTCCCCTAAAGTATAAAATCTTGGACTAGACAACAGGCTGAATGATGAGCTACACTCCCCCCGCCCCCATTCCACAAGTTTTAGATCAAAGCAATACAAATTTGAATAATTTTGATGGAAGTACAATCAAAAATGTACATTCCCTCTGGTTATCAATGCTCCATAATCCACATTCAGAGAAACTGCAGCTGCTCCTTTGACCCTGTAAGCAGGTCAATGACATTTTCTTAGCAAAAAAAGGTTAAAAAAAAAGGTTTGCTGTGGCTCAGGGCACCATGTGTGATCTATTTAATCATCCAAATTAAACATACATTAGTAACAGTTCCACTTCTACACCTCTGCAGTCACCAACAAACAGCTCAACCTTAGGTGTTGATGGAGCCCCTTGCCTGTAGAGGTACTGAGCTTAGGCAAATATCAGTTTGTACTGCAGGAATGTCCAGAAGCTCTAATTTGTGATCAGGACCCCATTGTGCTAATCACCAAACATCAGGTAAAGAGACAGCTCCTGCTCCAAACAGCTAATAATTTAATTAGAGAATGAGACATGTTTAGGCACAAATAAAAAAACAGGTAAGAGATGGTTATGAATAACATAATAAGCAGCACACACAATACAGCAGCTGCCTTGTCTTTGACAAATGTGGATGAAGACAGGTGAGTTTTAAAGAGGAAGCTGGATAAGCAAAATGTAGCTGCTCCAAGGACTTTTCTTTAAGGAAGCTTTGATGTCATTTTTTTCTGAGGGACACAAGGAAAGTGCTAGTAGAGAAAAAAAATGACTGATGGACAATCGTCTCTTTCTTCTGCTGTTCCCCCATCTGGATAACTGAGTGGCATAACAGTTCAATCAAAGTTGGAGGACAGACTAACATCTCAAAGCAACATTTTAAGCTCATCTGCTTAGTTGTTTGTCATTCCATTTTGCAATTACCTTTCAGTATTATTCTATCTAACAAGCTATGATGATACAGGTACAACTGGCACAGCTTCAGAATATTCCTCAGGCTGTTCTACCTTTAATCTATACACAAGTCCAGTTCACCTGAAAGAAAAAAGGCAAAAAGCAGCACCACCAATATTCCCAGAGGTAATTTTACCTTCCAAACTACAGAGCTATTATTACAAGCTTGTCTGATCCCCTGACCTCCTTCTACCTTTCTGTCGCATACTACCCAGCCTCAACACACATTATCCTCAGTCTCTTTTTGTTCAGAATACCATGCTCCATTTGGTTCATATGAACTTGGGCACAAACACTTTGGCTACACAGTGGCAAAAGTCAGGGTTGGACCTGTAATTTTTACCACTGTATCTCTAGTGATGGCAGCACTGGTAGAAGCAAGGTGCAAGTAGAACATGGTACGTGACTTAACCATTCTCTACCACTGTGTTTTCTGGTCCTACTTTGCCAAAGCATTTATGTTACTCCAGTTATTACAAATGGATATGTAATATACATGATCTGAGCACACGACTAGTAAAATATCAACTTACCAGTTTTCCCTTTAAAAAAGCAGGCCAGGTATACCTAAAGAAGCCTATCCAATTTCCCCTCTACAGTTGGGAGAACCTGACAAGATAGACAGGAAATTTCAGGGGGATGAGATTTCCTGTGAAACAATTTCTGAAAAATCTCATTTTGGGAACAATGACAGTGTTTCCAGAATGACAAATGCTTCCCAGTGCAAGCTACTGAATGAAATCAACATGATTTTTGCCTATTTTGTTTCTGTCTACAGACAAAGCCTCAGACACCCTGCTATAATCTCAGAAGTTGAATCCCTACCAAAGGCAGAGTTTTCAACACTTCCAGGCACCAACTCTATAGTGAAGAGACTAGAAGCACTAGGGTGTCCAGCCAAGAGCAATCTAGTGAGGAGAATGGCCTGCCCTGCAGCTGTGGTTGGGAGCAGCAAACTGACTTCCACGCCCCAACTCTACAACAGAGGCTAGAAGCCCCAGGGTGTCCAGCCAAGAGCAGTCTAGTGGGGGAGAATGGCCATGCACTGGATCTGTGACCTTGAATGCCTGGCCTCCCAAGTAATTCATTCAGGCATGGGGCTAGGAAACCAGTCACTCTGAATCCTGCCTGTGGTCCAACACACATTTATCAAAATAAAAAAGTTTCTGCAAAATATTTTCGTTTTGACAAATCAGCAGTTTCTAAAGAAATTGTGCCTTGTCAGAAAGTTCTTGATCAGCTCCAGCTATCTCTCACTGTCAATGAAATGTGAGTTTCATTTCTTATCTTTACCATGTTGTTAAATGCTATACTAAACTGGAAGGGGATATATTTTGCCTGTATACATCAAAATAGGACTTCAAAAAGATTCAGGATATAAGAGTACAAAACATGTCCTAACATACATCATCTATCGACTGATCAGCACAAATACTGTGAAAATCCAGAGCCTCATAAGTAGACTCTAAAGAAATGTCCTCTTGGTAGATTTTGATGTTCAGGTGTATGTAAGAATCTACATCACAATTATATAAGGGCCCTGCTCCTTGGAGGCGGTAGCAGCAGAGGCGCAGGGTGGTGGTGACACGGTGCTGGCCTCACCCGCCCTTCTGTCCCCTCCATCATTCTTCATGGGCAATTCACTAGTATCTTCATAAAAAGAATTTGTATAGCACAGTACGTTTACCAACTTATAAAGCAACACTTCATATAACGTAAAAAAAAAAAAAATTATGAAATGAAGAAGAAATTTTTCTCACATAAATAAAGATTAGTTGAATGATCTTGAATCAGAACTCAGAATTCCTAATTCAGATTATAAACCTAAAACTCTTACTCAAAGGAAATAGTTTGATTCATGCATACATGTCTGCTCTGAGGATCAGAGGTTCCCAAACATTTTCTTATTGCGTACCCACTTGCAGATTTACCAGCTGCCCACATAACCCTACCAGCATACTTTTTATCTCTTATTTTAACCCCTTAAATACCCATTATTATAATAACTGAAATCCGCCATTACACAAATTTCTCCCATATACCCCCCAGAGATGTCTTATATACCCCAAGGGGTACATGTACCACAATTTGGGAACCCCTGGAATAGACTGTTGCAAAACTGAAGCCTTGAAAATGAAGAGAGCTAGTTAGTTTTGGGACTAGTGAAAACACTGTGTACTTAAGTGCTGCTTATGGTACTGCAGTATTAGCTACCCTAAAACAACTTCTCACCATTGTGAATGCTTTCAGTAGCAGCTGCCTCTTCTTCACTGTTTCCGGTGAACTTAAATGTAGCACATATATTAAAGTAGATGGCAACATTTAGTGTGCACTTAGTTACAGTGTAAGCCAGTGGTGCTCACACTTTTAGCTCAGCAGGCCAGGTGAATGGTATGGAGCCAGCCTGTGGGCCAGACTGGGCCTCGCACCTAGCTAGAGCCCAATTCCTCCCAGGTGGGATCAGGTTCCACGGGCCTCACACTGCCCCTGCCTGATACTCAGAGGCATCCCATTCAACTGGTTAGTCAAATTAACCAGCAGTACAAGACAGACTTGTTACACCTGCTTATAAGGATTATAAAGGCAAAGTAACCTTCGCTAAATACAAGCCAAATCTAGATTTTACTAAATAAAAATACTTCTGAAAACATACAATAGTTACATAATAAAAATATTATTTATTACTTGACTATTATAGTCATTTAAGGCAGGGGTTGTCAACCAGGGGTATGCATACCCCTGGAAGTACTTCGACTGGTCTTAGGGGTATGCACAGGTGGGTGGAGACGCAATGCCGCCGCCTCCCAGAAGCAGGGCCAGGGCAGGGCGAGGGCAGCAGCACCCCTCTGCGGGGTGGGGAAGCTCACATGCAGCAGCCACTGCTGCCACACACCAGCGTGGTGAGCTTCCCTGCCCTGCAGAGGGGTACCACTGCCCTCACCCCAGCCTGGTGAGCTTCCCCACCCTGCCCCAGCCCTGCTCCTGGGAGTTGGTGGTGCTCTGTCCCCGCCCACCCACGCGCCATCCCCACCTCCCTGCTTTGTGTCTGCCTGCATGCTATCCCTCCCCCTCAACATCCAGCCATGCACTCCCTTCCCCCACCCGCTTCCCCCCTTGACTCAGTGTGCGGCCGCCGGGGGTACTTAGACTAAAAGTGGTTGAAAACCCCCTGATCTAAGGAATCTAAATTTCTTCTGCTCTTCTCTGTAAAGGTTTACTGGAGAAACCCTTATCCAGCTGGCTACAGTTAAACACAGTAGAACCTGTTCTTCCACATCACATGAAATGCATGAACTTTCTCTAAACTTTTGACTTTAGAAGGAAAAGGCTTATTGACAATGGAAGTAATGCAGTAGAATTTCACTTTAACTGTGCTAAGTTACTGACAATTTTTACACAGAAAGATTGCATAGAAAAGCATTGAAACAAATATGTATGTAATCCTTTAAACTTATATATGAAGATGCAAACTTCTAATTTAGCCTATGACACATCACAAAATGTGACATATTCTGCAACATATCTAGCATATGATAACTTGGACATTTAATGAAATCCCCACTGCACATCTAAATAAAGTGGAAACAGTGTGCTACTATATGCACATAAAGCTTCTTAAATGTTTCAAATGATAATACACTTGTGACACAAAAGAGATAAGGGTTAATCAAGGGAAACTATCAATAACGGTTAAACTGCCTAATATCTAAAAAGTGAGATCTGGAGACCAACTGTAATGAACTTTATCTCAAAGTTCCTTGCTCTAAAGCCCATGACAGTCAGCTCAGATTCCCAGTCTGAAGTTAGAAAATATCTAGACAGTGCAAAATTCCTATTGCAAAAGGGCCTGGAAGAGAATTAAATGGGGATTTGAAGAATGGGGAAAGCAGAATATTGATTCAAATAGTGTATTACAACAGCAAAGAAGAGGAAGGATATGTTTTAGGTTTCTGGCTAAAGAGTCTTGCCCCACTGCTCAGGGTCAGACTGATGCCATAGCCAGAGTGAGGTAGGAATTTTACCCCATGGTCAGACTGGTATGGACTGTGGGGGGTTTTGCCTTCCTCTGTACAGGGGGCACGGCCATTTACCCAGGATCTCTTCAGCGTATACTGACAACATTTCACAGAAGCAGGGCACTGGCTGCTGTGGTTCCCCTGCTTTGCCTATGGCAGGTAGGGAATTAGGTCTGTGTTGTGTCAGGGCTGACGGTCATCTTATGTAGAGTTTAGATTACGGATTGTGTAGGATGGTTTAGATAGGGATGGTTCTGTCTCAGGCAAGGAGCTGAACCAGATAACCTCAGGAGATTCCTTCTAGCCCTACTTCTGTATGAAAAAAAAAGAAACCGTCTGAAAAGGGATGTTCTCCTTCTGTCTAAGCTGCTAAATTGAAGCTCAGAGAAGAACATTACATTTTGCAATATAATGTCAAGCCACCACCAGTCTCTGGGTAGGGCAGGATATAAATCTAGAGAATAAATAGAGAGGTCAGTCAACCTGGGGACATTTGAGGAGCGACTGAGTGGTACCTGCACGGTGTGGGCTCAGGCTTTGTGCAGACATGGTAAAACGAGCCGTACAACCCCCCTGTAGGTAAGCACTTAGCCAGCGCTGGGATGCAGGGCTGCCTCTTATTCTGGGAATACACTAAGACTCTGCATTATCCCTCATTCCCTCCAAAACAGCTCTGGCTCATGGGTTGTGTGACTGCCCCTAGCTGCCCCCCATCTTTGTTTGTTTTTGGAAAAAAATTTCTATTCCAGGTCAAGTTAGCCCAATCAAATCCTAATCTGTTTGAATCATTCAAGAACCATATGTGGCCCTGCTACCGGCAACCATCCTCCCCTCCGCCCCCGCCTGGGGCTTCAGATACTTCCAAATCCTCTGGCACGCGTTCTACGTGCAGGCCTTTCAGATGCCCCCCAAATTTTGCTCGCCCTCAGCCATACAGCTGCAGGAGCAACCGAGGGAGGGGGTTTCCCATTTCCATGTGTAGCACTGGAAGCAGGCCACGATGTGCAAAGTCTCTGGGGACCAGCTCACCCTGCGGAAGGACCCGGGACATGGCTGTGTCTTAGGGACATCCTCATGGGCAGGGGGGCCTTTGTGAAAGAGGTTGGAAGGAGCACAGCCCCTGCCCCACGCACCCCCCTTCAGGCATCCAAGCACCTGTCTCTGTCCCTGTCCCTGCCCCTCCCCCTAGA
>NW_005841976.1:20630-39752 GCF_000455745.1 Alligator sinensis | reverse complement strand
CCCGCCCACCCCGCCCAAGGGGGCGGAGCCTCGCACACGCCCCGCCCCCGCGCGTCCCCGCCAGGGGGAGGGGGAAGCTCCGGCCGCTGAGGAGGGGACGGCGCACCCCCATGCCGCAGCGCAATGGTATATCCCGCCCTCCCAGCGGCGCAAACCATTCCCGGCCGGGCGGAGGGGGAGCCAAGCTCCTCAGCTCCCCCTGACACCCTACCTCCGCGGTGCGTAAGACGCCACCACCCTCCGCCACCACCCACCCCTCCGCCATCTCCATCCAGCCCCGAGCACACTACCCAGCTCTTCCCGGGCCGCCGCCTCCATCTCCCCGCGGTCCCTCTGCTCGCCCTGCCCGATGTGGAGCCGGCCGGCGCAGGCGCGATGTGCGCATGCTCAGTACCATCCTCCCCCTGTCTTTCCCCTCGAATATACCATAGACATCAGCCAGGAAGACAGACAGGACATGCAAGGAGGGCGGGGGCAGTGTTGGTCCTCCGGAGCTAGTAGGAGGCTCGCCGGCTGCGAGGTGTTGCGCAGCGTTACAGTGTGTGCGGTAATTACCGTATTTGTACGATAACTTCAACTTTTGCAAAGTACGATTAATAATAGTAAAAAAAAAGTGATCAAAATACCCGATGACATATGCAAAGCCCTGTCAGTCTGAGAACATCTTAACTGACTGTCGGGTTTGCTCTCAGCTCTTTCTTGCAACAGCTTGCTCCCAAATAAAGAAATGCTTCAACTTTGATGAGCCAGTTCTCACTCACTCACTGGGAGGTACAGGAAGCAATGCAAAGTAAATAATAAGACGTATTTGCATAGAACGTGTAGCTATATTTAACACTGATGTATATATAAAGACATTCAGGACTCGTAGTAAAGATAATATCTTTTAGTAGACCGGCAAGATTTTTGCAAAACAAATCCTTTAATTGCGAGCTTTCGGGCACAAATACCCTTCATCAGGCACTGCAGAAAAGATTGTAAAAGTTCTCCTGGGTAGAAATGAAAGTCTCATAAAAGATATCATTTCTACTACGAGTCCTGATTGCCTTTTCCTCTAGACCAATACAGCTACAACCTGGATACCTATATAAAGACATATATTTAAAAAAATAATAATAATCCACAGTTATAATATACTTATTTGCATATATTTTCAGTTTGCATATATTAGCCAGTTTTTCAGCAAATGTGATCATTATGCGCTTCCAATACAATAATTTCATATATAAGACTTGGCAACACTGGTGCAGCGCCTCCTCCTGGCCTTGCATCCCCTGGCACTGCACCCGGGTTTCCTTCCTCTCAAGGACCAGGGGGGCCAGGAAATCTTCCTCCAGCTGAGAGCCTCAGGGAACCGCAGCTAGGGCTGCAAGGGAGGCTCTTAGTGAGGGAGGCAGGCTGCTGCCACACCACAGAGCTTGCCCGCAGCCCTGCTGCTGGTTCAATGATAGACACCAGCCACAAGCATCCTTGCTTCTCCCATAGCACCAAGCCCTTCATGGCCACAACAACCACCACAACTTCCTCTCAACCCTAGACAAATGGCAGTATATATTGTTGCAAAAGCAACACAAAAGCAATACTGGACCCTTCCCTCTGTTCTCTTCAGGTGTCCCAGTGCAGGGGTGCCCAACCTCCTCGCAGCGGTGGTACAGTCACCCACCCTGGCAATCTTCAAAAAGCGTCTTGACGCCCACCTTGCTGGGGTCATTTGACTCCATCAGTCTTTCCTGCCCAAGTGCTATTGTTGCAAAAGCAACACAAAAGCAATACTGGACCCTTCCCTCTGTTCTCTTCAGGTGTCCCAGTGCAGGGGTGCCCAACCTCCTCGCAGCGGTGGTACAGTCACCCACCCTGGCAATCTTCAAAAAGCGTCTTGACGCCCACCTTGCTGGGGTCATTTGACTCCATCAGTCTTTCCTGCCCAAGTGCAAGGGGGCTGGCCCTGATGATCTGTTAGTTCCCTTCCAGCCCCTAAAAACTATGAAACTATGAAACCCCTGATCCATGGGCCACATCTGGCCAACAGAGCCACGCTAGGCAGCCTACAGGGCTGCCCAGAGTCCCAGAAATTTGGCAGCAGGGAAGCAGCAGCCACTGACACAGCCATCGCTCCAGTGCTGCAAAAAACAGCACATGCTCAGTAAAGAAAACCAATGATAACGTTGTTAAAACTCAGCTGACAATGAACATGACTATAAAACATGTCACCAACATGGAGTAAAGATACGGATAGGAACCTACCACTTCTTTTTTTTTTTTCTTTGATCTTCATCAAGGCCAAATCAGTTCCGAGTTCTATCAGGCAACAGCCAAAAGTCAAGTTCCAAAATTTGACTGAGCAGAGCTCATCATCAAGATTGTGACCCTACCACGAGGCAAGCATCTTCCCTCCTGCACCCATGGATCTGGGGCTTTAGAGATACCTTGTCAGGACTTCTTGTCAGGAGTCCTGGGATCTTCCAAAAATGTATATGCAGATGAGACATGGGACAACTTGGTCTGGCTCCATCTCATGAAGGGCGGGGCCACACATCATATGCAACAGGCTAAGAGAGGGCAAGAGATGGATTCTGGGTGAACTGTTTGGGGCTCTGTTTGGTGATGTTTGCCAGGCATTTAAGGCTGGGTAAGAAACAAGAATGATTACAATGGAAAAAAAGATGTAGTTCAGCTGTAGGAGTGAAGAGGAAGTCAAAATGTATATTCACCTTGCCTTCAAAGAGAGTCAGCACTGAGGAGGACTGAGTTTAATGGGTGGTGGATATAGAAGCACTCGCATGGTTTTTGTGAATAAGATGCATGCGAGTGCTTCTATGTTATAGAGACTCAAACTGCTTCATAGCTTATTATATACTCCCAATAAAAAGGTGGAGGCACAGAACAAGACACTACTCTAAGCTCAGCTGTACCAGGAAAGGCTGCTAAGGAATGAGTGAAATCATGAACTGCCTGTTTTGGCTCTGCACTTTTGACAAGGGAGTGTAGAAACTCCTGGAGGAAATGACAGGGGTCAGGCTGATGACAAGGGTGGTGGTGCTGTATGGACACCTGATGAAATGTCAGGGGTCCCAGACAACCTGCTTGTGTCCTGCATCAGAAGCACCCTGTGGCAATGCAGGAACTTCCTGATGTACAGTCACATTATGCTTAAGCAAATGGACTGTGTTAAAATGTTTCTGAGCTAACTCCAGTCCTACTACGGGAAAGCAGTGGGAGTGTACAGAGAGAACACAGCCAACTCCACCTGGAAAAGGGACATATGGCACAGGCTGTTCAAAGCCCCTCCAGGAAAGGAAGTGGACAGAGAGAACGAAGAGGACAGTGACACAACTGGACCTGAAGACAGCGAGGAGGACAACAACAGGAGCAGCAGCAGTGGAAGAGACCACAACATCGACAGCGACAAGGACTGTGAATGAACTGAGAAGGGAAACCCCAAACTGGGGCCGGGACTAAAAGACTGTGTTTGGGATAGGGAAGGTCAGAGGGCAGGTTTGCGTGGGCACAGGGGAGCAAGTGCAGTTATTGTAACAGGTGACGGGTTTATTAAGGTGGTTTGGAAAAGAAAAGGTGCAGTAGAAGTCTATGATAAAGGATATACATATACACACACACATATACATATACACATTCACACACACACACATAAATATATATATACACACAAATATATAGATGGATAGATACTTTTTAATTTTAAAAATTGCTCCTCTGTTTATCATCCATTCAACTCAGTTCTTCTCAGTGCTGACTCTCTTTGCAGGTATGGTGGTATACATTTTTATTTTTTCTTTATTCCCTGGGGGTTTCTGTTCCCTGTGAGAGGGTTGAGATCCTCAAGGTAGAGTTTGATCCTAAGCTGAGTGGAAGGAAGGTAAAGGAGAGAAATAGAGGCTAAGGTTAAGCAGAGGCTGGGTCTGTGGCACTTTTGTTGCCTCTCTATTGGGGATGTGTGGTGCTTATGATATGAAGGTAGTGTTGCTACCAGTGATTTTGTACAATGCACTGGTCTTCTGCACTTCTATGCATGTCACCCACAGAATCCAGAGAGCCATGTGCATCTTTTTGGGGGGATCCAGATGGGAGAAGGTGGCTAGAAAGTAGGGCTATGTGAAGCTTCAGTCCCTGATTTGATTCAGTGGAGATTCAGCCCGATTCGGTGGCCAAATCTCTGAATCTGAATCGAATAAGAGGACCCTTTAATCTCTCTGAATTGAATCGCAACCCTCTGAATCAATTGAGAGAGATTCAGAAAGATTCGGAGATTCGGACATAGACACATCTTCAAATGTTTTTCTACATACCTCTAGGTAGCAGGGGCTTGTGAGTGCTGTGATGCTGGGGTGCATGGAGTGTCTCATAGAAGCACGGGAGGCTCTCCAGCATGCTCAGCAGCAGACCCAGAAGTGGAGCAGAAGCACTTCCAGTCTATTTCCAGGTCCTCTGGGGAGTGCACTGTCCCCCGCCCCCCCACTTCCCCTCAGCTCAGTGACTGGTGCCTCTTGGGTCGGGGGGGCGGGGGGGGGAAGGCACCCAGGGTCCCCCTATGGACGATTGCCAAGCCAGGAAGGCCTGGGGGGGTGGGCTCCCAGCACACTCCCTAGGGGCCCTGGAAGTAGCCCAGAAGTACTTCCAGTCCACTTCTGAGTTCACCGCTGAGCATGTGGAGGGCCCCACCGCACTCCTGTGGGACGCTCCATCTGCCCTAGCATTGCAGCGTTCACAAGCCGCGTCTGCTACCTTGAGGTACGTAGAAAAAACTTTTAAAGCCGTGCCTGTGTCCAAATCTCTGATTCTCTGAATCAGCATCAAATCTTCAGATTCGGATTCGATCAAATCGAATCAGGACAGTGATACGAATCAACACATTGAATCACTGTCCCTGATTCGGGCCAAATCCAAACAGAATAGGGCCCCCTTCTCACACCCCTACTAGAAAGACCCTGTATAAGATTAAATGAACGGGGGGGGCAGGGGAATGCTAGACATTTTCCTGCTCCTGTGGGCAAGGTACATGAGCCAGATCTGTAAAGTTGGTGATGGGCACAGCTAGTAAGATATTTTCATAGATTCATAGAAGTTAGGAGCTGGAAGGTGTCAGAACCCATTGTTCATATGCCTATAGTGCAGTGGAGGATTACAGAAGGCAGTCTGTCAATCATTCTGTAAGTAGGTCATGTAAGTAGGTCACGAGTGGAAAACTCCAGAGCCCAGTGACTATATGTTATGACCTAGAAAAAGTTCCCACCAATTTGTAGCTTTCTTTGCAGTGTGCATTTCTTCTTTGCAGCACAGAAATTTCATAGACATCAGGGCTGGAAGGGACCTCGGAAGATCATCGAGTCCAGCCCCCTGCCCAAAGGGCAGGAAGTCAGCTGTGGTCAGAGGATCCCAGCAAGATAAGCATCCAGTTTCATCTTGAAGGTGTTCAATGAAGGCGCTTGAACCACCTCCGGTGGCAGGCTGTTCCAGACCTTGGGGGCTCGGACAGTATGCACGGTGCAAAGGAGTTCCCGCCAATCTTATGCAAATTTGTACCCCACTATTGGACTGTTCTAAATTATTCCTACCTGGCGGCTAGTGATTGGCTTGCTAGCCGTATAAAAAGCTTGAGCAGTTTCCACCCAAGTTGGAGAACTCCACATACACCTCGTGGAGAACTCTGAGTACACTGTGGAGCCTAGCAAACTCCACGCGTGTCTTAGAGAAGAACTTAGCGGCCTGATCACCCACTAAGGACTCCCTGTCACTGACCCAAGGGGGCCTAGCACACCCCCACCCGACTGCTGGCCCGAACACCCCGAACACATCTGCAGACCGACCAACATCTTTGTAATTTCTGCCCGACCCAAGTTTGTAACCGTAACCGAAGCAAGCATCTGACCTGCACTGTACGAGCAGTGTAAGTAAACAACCTTTTGTTTAACCAAAACGCTTGAGTACCTGATTCCACTCCAAGCGTCACAAGTACCCGCCCGCCGACTAGGGCTCCTAAAGCCCCGAACCCCGCGCCACGGCTCTCAGCGGCGACAGAAGGGACCTCACGAGATCATCAGGTCCAGTCCCCTTGCTCTAAGGCAGGAAAGACTGCTGAGGTCAGATGATCCCAGCGAAGTGTGCTTGCAGTCATCTTTTGAAGACCTCCAGGGAAGGTGACTGTACCACCTGGCAGGAGTCTGTTCCAGATTCTAGACACATGAACCGTAAAGAAAATTTTCCTTATGTCTAATCTGAAGTGACCTTCTATCAGTTTATGACCATTAACTAGTCTCCCCCTGGGGTGCCTTGGTGAACAGATGTTTTCCTAACCCCTGATGTTCGCCCTTTATATACTTAAAGGCTGCCACCAAGTACCCCCTGAGTCTTCTCTTTTCTAAGCTGTACAGTCCCATGTCCTTCAGCCTCTCCTTGTATGGTCTGTTCATCAAACCTTTAATCCTTCGTGTGGCCCTCCTCTGGACTCTTTCCAGCTTCTCTACATCCCTCTTGAAATGCAGCACCCAGAACTAGATGCAGTACTCCGGTTGCAGTTTCACCAATGCTGAGAAGGGAGGGAGGATGACATCCTTAATGTTTGAGATGCATTGGTTGATGCATGCCAGAGTGTTGTTTGCTTTGTCAGCTTTAGCATTTCACTGGCGGCTCATGTTCACTTTGTGGTTGATCATGACCCCCAGGTCTCTTTCAGTTGTGGTGCTGGCTAGTGTGGCATCACTGAGCCTGTAAGTATTTTGTGGATTATTTCTTCCGAAATGAAGTACTGTACATTTCTCAGTGTTAAGCATCATCACATTTAGATCCACCCATTTTACAAGTCTGTCCAGGTCAGCCTGTATCCTCAGCCTGTCTTCCAGTGTGACAGCAGTCCCCTAGAACTTGGTGTCATCCTCACACTTTGCCAGTACGCTTTCTATACCCACATCCAAATCACTGATAAAAATGTTAGAAAGCACCGGTCCGAGCACTTAGCCTTGTGGGGACATCACTTTGCCATGTTGACTCAGTTCCATCTGTGGCGGGCCAGTAGGGGGCGCTCCTGCGTTGAGCCGCCCACCTCCCTGCTCCCGACCACCTTCCAGGCTCCGAGTGCCTCCCTCGGGGTGCCTCCCGTCCGGCCGACCCCTTCCCTGGAGCACACCCGCTAGCCTGGGGTTCCCGCTGCCACCATCCAAGGCTCTGGACTCACTTCTGGCTCTGTGCACCTTGGAAAACACAGGCCTGATTGTCCAATGGGTGCTAGACCCAATACAAGCACTTGGGGCACTTCCCCAAGTCAGGGGCTGATTAGGAAGCCTCCCTTAGTCCGCCGACCTAAGGGGCCTCCTTGGCATAATTTAGACCCACCCCTCAATAAGTCTCCCACACCGGTCACACCATCTATTATCACTCTCTAGGTCTGACCTCAAAGCCAGTTTCCACAGCCACTGAACTGTGAAGTTGTTGAGGCCACAATTTCTCAATTTTAACCATGAGGACTGTAGTGGGCCAGTAGGGGGTGGTCCTTTTTGAAATCGAAGTTTATGATGTTGACCTTATCTCCGTTATTCAGGTGGTACCTGATCATAGGAGATGAGATTGGTCAGGCATGACCTGCCTGCAACAAAGCCATGTTGGCTGTCTTTTAGAACACTGCCTTCAGTTAGCCTATCACTGATGGATTATATGATCATTTTTTTCCAGGATTTTTCCAGGGATTGAGGTCAGACTGATTGGACTATAATTCCCTGGGTCCTGCTTCCTTCCTTTCTTGAAGATAGGTACCACATTGGCCCTCTCCCAGTCTTCTGGGACCTCTCCTGAGTGCCATGAGTTCTTGAACAGCTTCACTATTGGTTGTACAATGGTGTTCTCCAGTTCTCTCAGCACTCTTGGATATAGTTAATCCAGTCCTGCTAACTTGTGGATATCCAGCCTCTCTAGGTATTCCTTCACAAGATCTTTGCTGATTATAAATCAGTAGTCACCCCCACATTGTCCATCCTGCTTCCTGTCAGGCAACTTCATATTCTTGGTCTGGTGGATACCGACACAAAGTATTCATTTAGGAGTTTGGTTTTCTCCTGAGTGTCAGATATCAACTGTCCCATTGCATTCATTGTTTCCCTTTTCCCCCCTTGCTTCCTATGTATCTAAAGAAGGATTTTTTTATTGTCTTTGATTATGGTTGCCAGTTTGTATTCAGTTTCTGCCTTTGCTTTTCTAATCCACTCCCTACAGGTGTGGGCCATTCCTGTGTACCCCTCCTTGGGGCTGGGTTTTTGGTTGTAGCCGTGTTGATCTAAGGACATAGGCAGGTAATGCTCTTTGGGTAGAACCTTGCCTGCTCTTCCTTGGGGGTAATGCCCAGCTTCCATCTCTTAAAGGCCTCTCTTTTTTTTTTGTTTTCAGGAGGTTCATGACCTTCCTATTGAGCCAGGGCAGCCTCTCAGCCCTTTTGCTACCTTTCTTACAAACAGCAATAGACCTCCTTTGTGCTCCAAGAATCGTATCCTTGAGGAATGACCACCCTTCTTGGACTCCCTTCCCCATCAGACCATGGTCCCACAGGGCCTCATCCACCAATCTCCGAGGCTTGTAGAAGTCAGCTTTCCTAAAATCAAGGATTTCTACCCTACTGACTGATTTCCCTGCCTTGTGATAGATGGTGAAAGTAATTGTCTTATGGTCGCTATCACCTAGATTACCCTCAGTCCTCAGGTTACTCACTAGATCATCCTCTTTGGCCAAAACCAAATCCAGGAGTGCCTTTCCCCTGGTTGGCCTGCTTCTGTATTTGTAGCTGATTTTAGTTAAGTACATGATTTAATTCTTCCTCCTTTTTGATTTCCTCCATCAGTAGTTCCACTATCTATGTCTCCCCAAAGCCACTAGCAGTTCCTGAGATTTGCCAAGTTGTCTGAATGCCTATTAACCAGTTACAGGCAATACCACAATTACATTAACAGGCTTCAGTGCCTCCTCCTGACAACTGGAATAGCCACACTAAGCAAATAAATGACAAATTCTTATACAGCTGCCCATATATCAAAGGGCAACTCCCCTTCCAATCTCGAGTATTAAACCGTTAATTCCATACCCACAAAAATGTCATTCGACTACCTGTGATCTTAATGGTGAGCAGCTGAGGAAGAGAAACAAAGTATATGATCAAAAGGGATCATGTATTATGACTGGAGTTCTGCCAGTATCAGTGGATGCACACTTGCTGGTATCACTCCCATGAGCCAGGGGAATCTTTCATCTGCTACTTACTACATATAAGTAAGTTCTTTGACTGTGATGATGATCCAACAGTAAGCTCATCCCCTAATCTATGTGTGCTTGATTATTCTTTCCTATGCAAGCCACTCTCTTATCCTCATTTTTAAAATGTTCCAAGCAAAATGTTTCCACTTCAACGAAATACACAAAATGGAATATTATTCTTTCAAAGAAGACTTGACATTTTCACTCTGTCTGAAATAGAAGCGCACTTTCTTCTCCATTGTCCATTTAATAAAAATGTTTAATTTTGGGGGGCCCAGAAGAGATCCCTGAAAGATTCTAGTCAATACTAATAATAAAAGTCTTGCTGTACTAATACTAGCCAACACTAATAGTAAAAACGTTGTGCTTCCATAGTACTTTCTTGCAAAGAACTCATAGCTTGCTATAAATGTCAGTATGAACCCTACAGCATACATGCAAAATAAGGAAGTAATGTTACTCTTTTTTCACAGAACAGTAAGTTAAGATGGAGAAGTGTCTTCAGACCACCAAGACTGCATTAGAACTGCAATTAGAGCCCAGATTTCTTAACTTCCAATCTAGGGCTTTAAGACTAGATTCTCCTCCTTTAAAAATGCTGTTTATTCATTTTAACCAGTTAGGCAACATATTTCTCTACCCTCAACAGACAGTTCCATTTACTCCACATCTCTCCTTCCCTTCTGCAAACCTCTTTTGGAATTGTAGGAGATATCTTTCCACACTCAAGTTTTTATACATTCACTGCTGTTCCTTTATCAAACAGCTCACCTTGTCACAAGAAGCCATTGGCTAAAACAAAGTTGCTAAATTAACCCAATCCATTTTACATAATTATCATTTTATTTTTCCTCAAGCACTTACAAAGTGAATCATTTATCAAATTACTATAGCAATTATCTAGTAGGTAAAGTTCTCAAGTTGGAGTGTTGAACATTATATTAGATAGTGTAAGAGTGATGTTTTAGCTGTGATGGTCCAGAAATTAAGCAAGAGGCAAGGATTTATTAGGGTGATATCCTTTACTGGACCAACTGTATAGTTGGGATGGAGTTAGGCAAGATTTCAAATGCAAAGCATTCTTCATCAGGTCAGCTGCTCTAATAAAAGATATCACCCTGAGAAATTCTTGCCTGAATATTAAGGTACTAAATCTGAGGTCTTCCATCTTTCTTTTAGCGGTCCTCATTGACTCTATCTCTTCCTAAACATCTCCCCTTTCAGCTCCCATTTTATTTGATCTGTTTATGCTTCCTTTCCAGATATAACTTTGCCTCATTTCTCACTTGAGGTATTGTATGCCAGACCCATAGCTGCTGTAAGTCAGACAAACTGCACTGCAATCAATAGAGATGTGACATCTTATTCTATCTGGCCATCTTATAGAATAAGAAGATAACTTACCGCTTAATGTACATCAAGCTGCCTCCCTGGAGGCTTATCTGCTTCAGCTTGCAGCCTCCATCCCTAAATAAACCACACTATAATGAATTCTCATGCACTCCAGGACTATTTTCCCTTAGCTATTTGTCAAGTCAGGACTTCTTTTGTTAATTACTTAGAGACAATATAACTGTCCAACCATTTTTACAGTAGCATCACTAGGGCATCAGCTATGAGGGGGCACTGGGTTCACCCCTACCAGAAGTCTTTGCTACAGCAGGGGAAGCCCTGACAGCTTTTGCGGGTACATCCAGACGAGCATGCACATGTGGTTTTAGGTGTTGAAAACAGCATGTGGTGCATGTGTAACCATTTGCTGCACTGCAAATTTCATAGACTCATACAATCATACAATCATAGAAAATTAGAGTTGAAAGGGAGCAGAGGAGGTCATCTAGTCCAACCCCTTACTCAAAGCAGGACCATTCCCAACTAGATCATCCCAACCAAAGCTCTGTCTAGCTGGGTTTTAAAAATTTCCAAGGATGGAGGTTCCACCACCTGTCTGGGTAATCTGTTCCAGTGTTTTACTACCCTCTTAGTGATAAAATTTTTCCTGATATCTAACAGGAACTTTGCTTGCTGCAACTTGAAACCATTGTTCCTTGTTCTGTCATCTGCCACCACTGAGAACAGTCTAGTTCCATCCTCTTTCAAACCCCTCTTCAGGTAGTTGAATGCTGCTATTAAATCCCTCTTGCTCTCCTCTTCTCTCAACTAAATAAGCCCAGTTCCTTCAGTCTTTCCTCATAAGTCATGTCCCACAGCTCCCTCACCATTTTTGTTGCCCTCAATTTGCAGTGCAGCACCAAAATTTGATACCGGGAACTCCCCGTATAAAAAAAAAAAGACCCGTGGCAAAAACAAGTGGCACATGCACACCTCAGGAGCATGCACTGGAGCAACTGGAGGCTGTGTCCTCCCAGGAAACACTCTGGCTGCCAGCCAGACTGTCTCCCCTCCTCTAGTTCTTCCCTGGCTTCTCTAGCATGCTGGGAGCCAGGAGGAGCAAGGAAATGGCAGTTTCCCTGAAGTGGAGCATTTTTTCCTGCACCAAAGAACACATCCAGAGCTGTGCACAGCAGCAAAACGTAGTGATACAAATTTGTGCTCTTACTTTTTTCAGTGCTGTAAGTGCATGCCCCTGCATGTAGGAACATGCCCTGCTAGGCCAAAGGAGCCAGGCAGCACAGTGCTGCATAAACCAGTACAGGGGTGGCAGGGGCAAGTGGACAGAGCAGAATGGTGCTCCGCTCCCACCCCACACTGCCCCAGCTCCCCACCATCAAACACCTTTGCAGCAGCAAGAGGATCTCTGTGCTGTCTCTGGCCAGCCTCAAGAGCTCAGCAGTGCAGTGCCACACCAATGTATCTGAGGGGCAGAGGAGCAAGCAGAGTAGGCAGGATGATGCTCCCCCTCCACCCCGCCCCCCAATCTATTGTGATCAACATACTCCTGCCTTCATCCCTCCCCCCACCCCAGGTGCAAAATGGGTAAATTTACACATGCACTTTACTATGCATTAGACTAATCTAATGTGCAGTAAAGTGTCACCATCTAGACAAATGCAGCAATTACTGAATCACAGATTAATGTAAACTGTCATTTGCTTGTACTGACAGATACAGGTACCAGTCAATGGAGCTTTACATTAATGCACCTGAACTCACATGTAGATGCCGACCTGGGGCCACAACTCCTGTTCAGTTTAGCTACCAGCTCCAGGGGGTGGGGGAGTAGTTGTCCACAGCTCCAGGGGAAGCTCTGAGAGGCTGGGAGCTTGGAGCCAGGTGGGCAGGGCAGGGCAGTGACAGCCTTATGTCCTCTACTGGCAGTGGGGAGCCAAGCCCTCTGCTCCATGCCTCTGAGGGGCTTGCCCTCACACTTCACCAGATGCCCCGAAACATTGTGGCAGGGGAAACATGTTTGGTTGGGGAGTGCATTACAGTTAGCCAGTACAAAGGGAGACCTAAGTTTACCTGGCTTTCTTTGCTCAATCCCCAGGGAACCAGGAAGCGGCAGCTGCCAGGAGGTTGCCTCCGCCCCTACCCATATGTCTCCTCCTGCTCTTCACCCCCAGGGATGAGTGATTCCTGTTGGGGGGCACTGCTTGTCCTGTGGCTGGAGGAGGAGGGAGGTGAGGTAAGAAAAACAAGAGGATCCCAAGGGAGGTGCAGTTAGTTAAGGCAACTGAGACTTCTGACAGGTCGGGATAGGGAATGAATCCCCATGCAATACACCCAGTTTTGGGGGAATGCACCCCCTGCAAAAGAGTTGCTTTGGAAGGGGCAGAGGCCAGGGGATCCACCCCATTTCCCCCAGAGCTAGAGGCACCCTAACCTGTATGCCCCACAGATGTCAGCTGCCATGATACCACACATGGGTCAGGGCACTATGGGCAAATATGGCACTATTCAATCTCCAAGACTGGCTGCTTTGTTGCACCTTTTGTTATATCCATTAATAGAAGAGCATAATATGATACACAAAGGGTAAAATCCTGACTGATGGGAACAGTTTCAAAATTATCATAGAATCATTGAATCAGTGGACTGGAAGGGACCTGAAAGATCATCAAGTTCAGTTCCCCACCATAGGCAGGAGGATAATGAGCTCAAACTAGCTCAACAAGGTGTTTATCCAGCCTCCTCTTGAACACCTCCAAGGATGGTGATTGCACCACTTCTTCTGGGTGCATCTTCCAGATTCTGGTTACCCTTATGGAGAAGAATTTCTTTCTCATGTCCAGTCTAAATCTTCCCTCCATTAGTTTGTGACCATTAGTACTTGTCTTCTTGAGAGGTGCCTTCCTAAAGAGTTGCTCCACCAGATCTTGGTGCTCCCCCCTGACATACTTGTAGGCGGCTATCAGGTCACCTCCCAGCCGCTTCTTGCTCAGGCTGAACAAGCCCAGTTCTCGGAGCTTCTCCTCATACTACCTATCCTCCAGGTCCTTGATTATGTGGATGGCCCTCCTCTGAAACTTCTTGAGTTTGTCTGAGTCCTTCTTGAAGTGTGGTGCCCAAAACTGGGCACAGTACTCCAGCTGAGGCCTCACCAACACTGAGTCTAGAGGGAGAAGCACCTCTCTGGATCTGTTGGCAACACACTGGCTGATCCACGCCAGTGTCCTGTTCATCCTGCTGGCAATCTCATTGCACTGTTGGCTCATATTCATCCTCTGGTCAATTGTGATCCCCAGGTCTCATTTGGATGCTGTGCCAGCCAGTGGACTGCCACCTATCCTGTGGATGTGGGAAAGGTTCTTCTTACCCAGATGAAGGACCCAGCACCTTTCCCTGTTGAACCTTATCTGATTCTGATCAGCCCATAGAACCAGTTTTCTAGGTCATCCTGGATCCTTACCCTGTCCTCAGGTGTGCCCACATTGCCCCACAGCTTGGTATTATTGGCAAACTTAATCATAGAGCATTCAACCCCTTCAGCCAAATCATTTATAAATATGTAAAAAAGCACAGGTCCAAACACCAATCCCTGTGTGAAACCACTGGAGACAGCCCTCCAGGATGAGGCCATCCCATCAGTTACAACTCTCTGGGACCAGCGTCTAAGCCAGTTTTCCACCCACGTCCCTGTAGGCTGGTCCAGGCTAATACCCTCCAGTTTTACTGAGAGCATTTCATAGGAGACTGAGTCAAAAGCCTTACTGAAGTCAAGGTAAATGATGTCTACCTCATGTTCCTTGTCCAGTTGGTAGGTTACCTGGTTGTGAAAGGACACCAGGTTTGTTAGGCATGATCTACCCTCCACTGTGATGGCCAGAACGAAAGGGGTTAATGAGCAAATTATAACAAAAAAGATTTGCTTCTTGAGAGCATCTAGCAATGGCATATAGTTAATATTAGCTAAGGCGAAGCTTCCAAGATTGTTTCCCAGACGTATCCTGTCTGTCATAAGCATGACCGTAATGTTAAAATTAACTGTCTGTACCAATCATAAGACTAACATGGGCCCCAAGAAGTGGAACTAGAACACAAAACTGCAAACTTTAGCTGACTTAACAGTTTTTGCATAAAGGTCAGTAAAAATGACAAACCTGACCACAAGGTATAATTAACACATTTCAAAAAATTCTAAAAGTAAGTAACTAAGTGGGTTGAACTTAGGCAGGGAAAATGCTAATCTCAAACCCCAAAGTAATGTGGTGTCATTTGCTTATTGGGTAAACCCAAGTTTAGGCAGTAACCTATTATAATAATTTCTAACACCTTTTAACCCCATAGGGTAACAGCTGTAGGGTAAGATTGTGAGTGGCTCTGAAACCTGCACATTAGTATAGGACAAGATATAAAGGAACACGCATGTCAGGTGACCAGTAGGAAGGACAGAACAGAATGGTCATTGCTGTTCCAAGCCCGGACTCCAGACTCCCAGCGTGAGCAAGGACCAGATTCTGACTGAGGGAACTTCCCCGGTGCTCCCTCCGACAGCATCGATCAGGGACACCTGACTTTGCTGGATCAACTTGATGTGTACCTGGCACTGAGGGACTATCGATAAGTTGCTAACCAAGTGGGAACTCTTTGTCAATTTGTCTGTCTGTTTTTATTATCACTGCCATTTTTTAACTTTTATTGCTATATTGTCTGTTTATTAGCTTAACCTTTGATTAACTGTTATATGTGTAAACCATATTTTGCTGATAAAACATATTTTTGTTACTATTTTGTTGCTATAAGTCAAATTTATCTTTACTGTTATAAGTGAAACTTGTCTTTACTTCACTCCCAACTCCACCTCCTCAATCCCGAACCAGACAGCCCAGTGGCTGACACAGTTGCAGCGCTCAGTCAGCCTGCAACTAAATTGATACACTCACAGTGACCATTTGACCTGTGACACTCCACAAAGATGTGCTGGTTGTTCCTTAATAACCTGGCAGTTACAAGCTTGTGGTTGGTGGCCTCCTTAACAATTTTTTTAAAAGATTTCCTAGGACCAAAGTCAGACTGACCAGTCTAACTTTGGAGGGTCATCCCTCCTCCCTTTCTTGAAGATGGGTACTACATTGGCCCTATTTCAGTCATCCGGGACTACTCCCAGGTTCCATGACTTTTCAAATATCTTCACCAAGGGCCCTGCTATGAGTCCAGCCAGTTCTTTTAGGACTCTTGGGTGTAGGTTTGGCCCAGTGGACTTGAAAACATCCAGTTGTTCTAAGAGGGCCCTCACTTGGTCAGGGCTGATTTCACGTTTTCTGTTGACCTCCCCATATTCCCTGGACCTCTGGACAGGTGCACTGCTCTTGTTAGTTTTCTGGAATACTGATGTGAAATAGCCATATAGGAGCTCTGCCTTTTTGTGAGGCTCTACTGTAGGCTGTCCCTCCAAATTCAGTAGGGGTTCCACAGCAGAGCTTGATTTTTTCTTGCTTCCCATATTCCTAAAGAAGGACTCCTTGTTGTCCTTAATATTGGATGCTAACCTGATCTCCATGCCTACTTTGCCTTTCTGTATCTCATACCTACAGACCCTGGTTATATAAGTGAACTCTTCTCTGGTTGCTGATCCTTTTTTTCCATAGCTTATGTGTGCCCTTTTTCTTTTTCAAAAGTTCTCTAATCTCCCTGTTGAGCCAAGTAGGATTTTTGGCTCCCTTCCCATGTTTTGATCTTATGGGAATGGCATCTGTTTGAGAAAAGAGGATTGCTCTCTTGAAAAGGCACCATTGCTCCTGAACCCCCAAGTTCTCCAGTTGCTGGCTGCAGAGGACCTTTCTAACTAGACTCCTGAGTTTGTCAAAGTCTGCCCTTCTGAATTCTAGCACCTCTGTTCTATTAACTAAAATCCTAGCCTTCTGATGGATGGTGAATCTAATCAGATCATGATCACTGTCACTCAGAATACCACCAATCCTCAGATCCCCTACCATGTCCTACCCTTTGGTAACTACTAAGTCCAGAGTGGCTTCCCCCTAATCAGTCCTTCAACAACCTGTGACAGGAACAGGTCATCAGTAGTTGCCAAGAAATTAGCTGACTTGCTAGAGCTTGCCTAGTGGTCCCCCCAACAGATGTCACAGTAGTTGAATTCACCCATGACAATCAGGTATTTAGTGGTGGCTGCCTCAGCCAGTTCCCTGGAGAATGCCAAATTATTCTCCTCTTCTTGGGAGGGAGGCCTATAGCATACCCACACCATCAGGTCACCCCATTCCGGGGTAGCCTCAGTACCAGCAGGTTGCCCCGCTTCCCCCTGCACCATCCCACCACTCCCAGAGGGCACGGCAGACTGGTCGGCATTGGACACATCTCTGGGTGGTTCTCGCTCTCTCTCTCTCTCTCTCTCTCTCTACAGGGGTACACAGCGCTTGAATAATATTCTAGCACCTGCTACGCAGGGATTCAGGACGAGCCCCCAAAATGTAACCAGGGCGGTACTTCAAGAGGTACACCCTCTCCAATTGAATGGCTCAAAGCAGGTGCCCAAGTGCTGTGGGAGGTGTAGGGACTCTCCTCCCCCTATAGAGCAGAGCCAGACCACCAATGGGGACTTAACTATATACCTTTTAATGAGAGAACAGTACTGGGAACATAACCAGTATAAACCAGGGGGTATAGGGGACACTACAATGCCCTGAGTTGGAAGGATTCAACAGAGGTTAGACACTTACAATCATAGACATATTCATCCAGTTGACAAAAGACAGGGTTAACCAAAATATAAAACACAAACAGCAGAACAAACAATACTGGTTGGTGAAATATAAAGAAGGCACAAAATACAAAATGTCAAATAATAAGGAATATAGGGCCTAGGTACCTGGAGGGGGAGAAAGGAGGAAAACACAATGACCCCTTTCCACTACAACAAGAATTTCTCCCTATTACTTCACTCACCCCAAGTCATTCAAGCTGAGACTTGAACCTAAATCACCTACATGTAGGCAGAAGCTCTACCATGCAGTCACCAGTGCTAGCGCTGTACCAAGCTGCTAGGGGCCTTGGCCTTCCCAGAGCCCCAGCCTCACATCAAGCTGCCTGGCCTTTTGCTCGAGGAGCTGGAAGCAGAGCTAGGAACCTCTCAGGTCACTGCTCAGATCCTTGCTGGAGCTGGGGAGCCTCTCCTGCTGGCTGCAGCCTCTCATAGTGGATCCTGGAGCCCAGTGGGGATCCTCTCCTGCTGGCCATATGCCGCACTGCTGAGGGTCCAACTGCTGCTTGCAGGTCCCACTCCTTCAGGTGCTTCTGGGGCAACTGCTCCCACCCCACTGGCTCAGCTCTTGCCAGCTCTTTGAGAGTCCTTCCTTGTAGTCCCTTGCTGGTCTCTCCCTTGAGTCAGTCGTGCCGCCCCTTTTATCCCCCTCCAGGTGACCCAAGGGGCCAATCAGGGGACATAAAGGGTGAGTCTCTGGGGCCTGATTGGTGAGGAAAGGGAATCCCAAGTCCTCCAATCATCTTTTGCCCTTTCAAAACCCCTGGGCTAAGTCACTACCCCCTAGCCTGTCACATCACCTCTGCCTTGATGCATGGAGCCCAGGGGCCCTGCAGTTAAGAATCACCATTCAGGGAACTCCAGTTTTTGCAGTGTTCACCAGAGACACTTGAAGGCTCCCTGATTTTCCTGTAGTGTCAAACTTCCATTTTTGGAAGATTTCAGCCCCTGTTTGCTGCTAGGGCTGGTCCTGCCTAAGCTATTAATGGCAAGGTGCAGACTCCCTTGACTCCCTGCCCTATGTTCATGGAGGAACTGAAGGAAGAGGATGGAGACAGCCAAACAGTTGTCCACTCTCACAATAGCCCACCCAGTGGGTGCCTCAGAAAGGTGGTGGGGAGAAGGTCCAAAACCTGGATTTAGGTTTTTTGTAGAGCTTTTAGGCCAGAGGCCCTGGGATCCAGACCTCTTTTGCTCACACCAAGGCTCCCTTTTTTGATGGTACAGTTTGCAGACACAAAAGGCATTAGCCTGCCATTAGATTGCCTTTTTTGCCATGATCTCCTCACTTACACTCAAGACAGCTGAAAGCAGGGACCCAATGAGATCTAAATTCCTAGGTATCCTCTTGCTAAAATCTGCAGACTTCAGGATGGCTTGGAAATCAAATATTGTGGGAGCTTTTATCTCTATTCCCAAGCAAGATGAGCAGAAAGGTTTCCTGGCTTGGGCAGTACTAAAATTGTAATGACACAAATCAAAACGCTGCACCTCTCTTCAGATACCTACACAGCATGCTCCTGTCATGACCCAAAGGCATGATTTTGTGTGTGCTTCGGCATCAGAATTATCCCCACTAGGTTGCAACTTCATTGCACGGGAGAGTTTCCTGTTGCAGAGGAAAACCCTGGAGCAGGGACGAGTTTCCCGCCTTTTTGCAGCTTCTTTTGCAGAGTGCATTGCGCAAGTTGCAAGAGAAATGCGCGTTGCAAAAGAGTTCCCGCCCCCAGTATGCAAATTCGTTACCCGCTATT
>NW_005841976.1:18988-20590 GCF_000455745.1 Alligator sinensis | reverse complement strand
GCCTGTTAGCCGTATAAGAGGCTTGAGCAGTTTCCGCCCAAGCCGAAGAGGACTCCACATCCATCTCGTGGGGACTCTGGATACACGGCAGGGTAATAGAGACCCTGTGTGAGATTCAGAGGAGCTTGGCGACCTGATCCATCGCCCGCCTCTTCCCGTCTTCAAGCGCAAATTTTATAAGACGTATCTCCGATTCCGATTTTGGTGGCGCGTTCACCCAGAGCATCCGGAGCTCTGCACCGTGGAGCCTAGCAAACTCCACATGATCGTCCGTGCTGTCTGTGTCTGTAACCACAACTCAAGCAAGTTTTCCAGCCTACACCACTGCCAACTTGGTGTAAGTAAACAATCTTTAAAACTACCACTAAGCGTTTGTGCCTAATTCCAGCTTGTCGCCCTCCCTCTCCGATCTAGCATGCCCGGGCTGCTGGCCACAGCCCGTGTGCAGCATGAAAAAGGGCTCGGGTCGCTCCCGGCCCGCACAGCTCCAACAGCAGGGACCCTTGCTGATGTATGAATGACAGAGCTGTGACCTGGTGTCTGTGTGGTGTGGGATGAATTGTGCAGGCATGAGAAGGAAAAGTTCAGAAAGATGAAGGCTTCTCCTAGAGCCCTACAACTTGAGAGTGCTGGAGCTGAATGAGAAGAGTCTTATCATGTCCATCCCCCCACTTTTAAAGGTGTATATACTAATAAAGAGTAAATAATATATTAATACAATTCCAATATAATAAAGGGCTTAATCTGTCTGTCTATCTTTTTGTCTGTTCATAATGCTTTTGCTCATGTGCATGCACTGCCAAGATAGGGTTTCCATACATCTGGGTTTTCCCAGACGTATCTCTGCTCTTCTTCAGTCCTCTGATCTCCATCCAGGTGGGCTGTCTGGGATTTCCCTTTGCGGCCGGCGGGGACCCCACACAGCCCTGCCTGCAGCTGTGGAGGCAGCAGACTCATGCGGTGCTCCCTGCTGCCTGCGATCACCTCCCTCTCCCACCCCCAGAGCAAAGGAGAAATGTAGATGTGGTCAGGGCAGGGAGAGCGGGGACTGCAGCTGTGCTGGGGTGGGGGGAGAGGGGAGTGGCCTGTTCTTCAGTGGGGAAAGGGGCAGGGGGCAGTGGGGAACTCTGTGGCCAGGCAGCCATGCAGGGGTCAGTGCCTGTGCTCAGAGGGGCTGAGCAGCCAGGAGCCCCTGTGCAGGGAAGGGGGAGAGCGGGGCTGCCCTGGCCAGGCTGCCCACAGGGCACTTCAGCCCCATCCTAGGGCAGGGGATGCCACTAGCCTCCCCTCCTCTCCCCTCAGCCTGTGCTGGGGCTGGACACGCTCCACCGTTGCCTGCATGAATCAGAGCCACCGCACTCCAGCCTGGTCAGGACGGGGACTGCCGGGGCCCTCCGGCAGGGCTGGCGGGAGCAGGGGGCTGCGGGTTGGGAGTAAGGGAAATTGTGGGGTGGGGGACTGTGGGTTGGGAGTGCAGCGGGCACTGGCAGTGGCAGGGGTCTGCAGGTCAGGAGTGAGGGACACCATAGATTCATAGATTCATAGATGTTAGGGTTGGAAGGGACCTCAATAGATCATCGAGTCCGACCCCCTGCATAAGCA
>NW_005841976.1:1594-18015 GCF_000455745.1 Alligator sinensis | reverse complement strand
AAGGCCTTCCTGAAGTCTAAGTATACGACATCCACCCCTCCTCCTGTGTCCAGGCATTTCGTAACCTGGTCATAAAAAGAGACTAGATTGATCAGGCACGATCTGCCTGCCACGAACCTGTGCTGGTTTCCCCTCAGCATAATTTGCTGAGGGGAAACCCTGGCCCAGGGAGGCAGGGTACAGCAGTTTGGTGAGTGAGGGGCACTGGCAGGGCTGGGGTCAGTGGGTTGGGAGTGAGGGGCAGCAGAATGGGCAGAGGCAGGGCCACGCTTCGGGGCCGGCCATGTAAACACTCCTTTGAAATCCATCATTCATGACGGGCAATTGGCTAGTATTCTATAATATTTTAATAATAGATAATATTTATGTAATTTATTTCCCTTTCATTTTCTCACACCATCTTTTCTAGGCAATGAACTATGATCTCATTACTGAACAGTTAAAAAAGCACCTTTAATCTTGTGCATTGAGTTGGCCACATTTACCATTGAACTCACCATCTTGAATCCATCTTGAATGGGCTGCAAACCTTAGACCCAGAAGAAGTAAGGCAGAGAAGTTTAATCAAGCACTCACTCTTATCAGTCCAAGGCCTATTACTCTCTGAGTACTTGTTGGCAAGTTTTTAGTGCTTCCTTGAACATGGAGCAAGCTCCTTTGCATCTACCGTGTGCTTAGGGCACGCACAGGGGCAGTTACCATGCCATGCCAGGTACCATGGTGGAGGAACTGACCCCAAGTTCACACTCTAGCTTTCCTTGCAGTACACTCTAGCTTTCCTTGCAGTAACGGGACCTCAAACCCTTCCTTCCTTCTCTGGGCACCTGCTGCTCCGAGTGCGTGGCAGGTTTGAGATCCCTGAGCTTGGTGTGTGACCCAGTGGTTGGCTTGTCCAGCTGCAGAAAGCTGGTCTGTCTCTAGCTCAGGGGTCAGCAATGTTTTTGGGAAGAGTGCTAGAAACATCTGCAAACTCTACTTGTAAGATGTTGGTGTGCCAGGGGCAGATGGCAGGGGAGCCATGATGGGCCCAGTCCTTCTTGTGGCAGTGCCGACCCAGCCCTTTCCCGGCTGTCTGCCCTGAGGCACACGTGCCAAGCAAAATGCCTTTATGTGCCACACTCTGGCACCTGTGCCAGGATTGCTAACCCCCTCATTCAGCTTGTAGGGGCTATCAGCTAGCCCTGCTTCCACAGAGCTGGGGTGCACCTGGGGTGATAACAAATGCCTTCAGATCAGAGGCATCACAGCTGAGAGAGGTCCCATAAGGTGAGGACAGCTATGCAGGGGTTGACAGGGGAGAAATGAAGGGAACAGCCCTGTGACAGGCTGGTTCCTGCCCCAATGGCTTGGGGTCTGGGCTCACTTCCCTTGTGCGGGTGCTGGATCCAGCTGTCTGTAATGCCTGGGAAGGCTGATGGACCCCGTTAGTGTCAGGATGTCTCTAAGGGACTGTGTGGTGTCTCAGTAGCTCCCTGTGTCACAGGCCTGATGAGAACCTGTGATCATCTTCTGTTCTTGTTAGTCCTAAGCATTGCCTCCAAACCTGTATCCTCTCTGGGCAGAATGGCACGCAGCTGGCCTGGCACAGGTGGGTCTTAAAGGGTGGGAATTAGAGCAACAACTGGGAAATTCATGTTTTGAGTCACTGGTTGCAGGATGGCAAATTAAAATGAATTGAAATTTAAAAAATCCTGTACCACGTTGAAGGCACGCTGCAGAACACACTGATGGAGTGTACTGTTTCCTATGTGTTTGTGTGTCACGGGTGGTTTCTCATCTCTGCTCCCCTACCTGTGAACAACCTGTCTCCCCCACCATTTCTCCTCCCTGCTTCTATTGTTCCCTTGCCCTCATCCCTCCTTTCTCTCCACTCAGGTTAATTCTTCCATTTACTCTCCCTTTGCCCCCATGGCCCCTCCTCTCTGTTCTTAGAAGCAGACTTAGAGGAAATCAGCTGCTGGAAGGCACCACCCAGGAAGGCACCACCCAGGATCAGCCCAGCCTGCACAGAGCATGAAGAACAATCAGCAGAAGACGGGGCCATGCAGCCTCAGACCCTCCAGGACCCCCCAGACCCTTATGACTGAAGAGGCCACCTGCTCCATCTGCCTGGACCCCCTGCAGGAGCTGGTGACCATAGAGTGTGGGCACAACTTCTGCCAAGCCTGCATCACCCAATACTGTGAGGACCCTGTTGATGACTCAGGTGATGCCATCCCCTGTCCCAGCTGCAGAGCAGAGTTCCAGAGAGGGAGCTTCCAGCTCAACACTCAGTTCAAAAACCCGGTGGAGAAGATTAAAGAGCAGAGTCTGAAACCAGGAAAGGAGCACATGGAGAATCAGTGTGTGGAGCACGAGGAGAAACTCAAGCTCTTCTGTGAGGAGGATGGAAATGCCATCTGTGTGATCTGCAGGGAGTCCCAGGGTCACCACAGTCACACAGTGCCCCCCATCCAGGAGGCTGCCAACAATTACCAGGTAGGTGACACCACTGACCTAGGAGAGCCCATTGCAGAGACACACACTTACCTGGCAGGAGACTTCCCATGATTGGTTTCAGCCCAGGTGGTTGTTCTTATCAGGCAAGGGCAATTCCCTTCTCCTTGGCTGTGAATGATTTAGTGTAGTTGAGCTGAAGGTCTAATGCTTGCACTGCAGGCAAGCTGACCCCTAAGAGAGTCTGCAAATGCCTCCCAATTCAAAGACTGGCTCATTGGTCACACCCAGAGAGTGGTGGTGGATGAGTTGTTTTCGACATGGAGGGATGTGGGCAGTGGGGTTCCCCAGGGCTTGGTCCTCAGGCCTGCATTGTCTAACATCTTTATCAGTGACTTGGAGGTGGGCATGGAAAGCACACTGTCCAGCTTCACTGATGACACAAAGATGTGTGGTGAGGTGGGCACACTGGCAGGGAGGGACAGAACCCAACTAGAGCTAGACAGGTTACAGAGGTGGGCGGATGAGAACAGGATTGAGGTTAATGCAGACAAGTGAAAGGGGCTACGGTGCTACATCTAGGTAGAAGGAACCAGCAACACACCTGCAGGCTGGGGAACACCTTTCACAACAACACAGTGGCTGAAAGGGATCTTGGAGTCATTGTTGACTCCAGGATGAACATGAACCACCAATTCAAGGAAGCAGTCAGGAAGGCTAACTGTACCTTGTCATGCATCCACAAATGCATCATGATCAGGTCCAAGGAGGTGATCCTCCCCCTCTATGCGACATTGGTCAGGCTGCAGTTGGAGTACTGTGTCCACTTCTGGGTGCTGCACTTCAGGAAGGATGTGGCCAGCATCGAGAGGGGGCTACTCGGGACCCTCCTGTCCCACGTACTGGGGGGCTGGGGTATGGGGCAGGAAGCAGTGGGTCAGTAGTGAGGGGCACTGCATCGGGACTGGCCATCCATGTTGCACAGGTTCTGGTGCAAAAAGTTTGAGAGACATTGCTTTAAAGGATGGACAGACAAACAGACAGTGATTTCCTCTCCAACCCAGGACCTGGTCAGGTCCCAGAACTGGGTGCTGCCTCTGTGAGCCAGAACAGGCCCCAGGCAGGTGTCCTGCTTGCTGATCCCAAGCACAGCCCTGCACTCTGGACACGTCACACACAGGACCTGACACTCCCCTGACCCTGCACCTCCCTGGACACCCCCAGGCCCCAAGCCCTGTGGTCTGAATGGTGCTTTACCCTGGAGCCCCGGTGCCTCGCAGCTTGTGGGCCCCAGATCCCCTGTGCCCTGGACCCACAGGCTGTGCTCCATGCCTTGTCACACCAAGCACTGCACAGACACCAAGGAGGTGATCAGAGAGCTCCTTCTATGAACAGGTAAGGTGTGGGAGGGAACTGAGGCACAGGGAATGGAAGGGACTTGCCCAAAGTTACTCAGCAGTTCAGTGGCAGAGCCAGGATTGAGCCCCGGTGTTCTGAGGCCTGGGACTTGCGGCACTAGACCAAGGTGTCTGTGGGAGAGTTGGAGGTGCAAGGCCTTGCTGTGCTGGCTCGAAGGGTTGGGTGCTCACAGCCCCTCTGTGAATAGAGACCCACTCCCCATCCTTTCTCTCTGATCCACACTCCCCCTCATCCCAGGCAGCCTCAGGAGCCTTCCCAGCTGTGTCTCTCCCAGCCCCATGAGCTAAGGAAGTCAGAGTCCAGCTATGTTCCTGCCATGGCCCTGATGCTGGGAGAGCATCCTGCACCTGTCCCATGGGGGCAGGAAAGCCCGGAGGTAATGGGAAGAGCTGTTATTTTTCAAAGGGAAGGTACAAGAGCAGTTCCTGGGGATTGGACCTGTTGCCTCCCAGAGGCTTGGGCTTCTGCACACAAGTCTCTGCTCAGGTATCTCTGCCCGCTGGGAGGGGACAGGACACCTCCTTTCCTCTTCCTGTGCCCAGGTGACCCTGTTGCTCCAGAAATTCCTGGGGCTTTTCTGTGGGATCATCATGTGAGTGCAGGCTCTTGGCAGTTCACATGGCACTTCGGTTTTAGTGCTGGCTGCAAGGCATTTCTGTGCGCTCTGTGACACAAAACGCCCCTTGTGATGTGTGCGCACAGATGCTTTCTGGAGAATGACTCCCGTGTCTTCACGGTGCCCAAAGCTCACGGCCTCTGCATCCCGTGGCTCTGCAGTTCCCTCAGTCGGTTGCAAGAGTGTTCACAGGGAGTCTCCCCTGCCCCCCTCCCCGCTTCCTGTTTCATTCCTAATGCAATTGTGTCTTTGCCCTACGCTCGAGCCCTTCCTGGCCAGTCAGCCTGGGACTGGCCAGTCAAAACCTGCCATGGTAAATGTTAGGGTGACTGTATTTGGATCTTGGGGAACACTGGATTTGCAGCTGAATCAAGGCTTTAATCTGTGGCTTCAGCAAAGCTGCTGACCATAAGGCAGAATGAGATATTAAATAGGGCTGTGCAAAGCTTCAGATCATGATTCAGATTCAGACATGATGATTTGGAGGCTGAATCTATGAATCTGAATTGAATTGCAGGAAGCTTTAGGCTTTCTGAATTACTTTGGAGCTTCCAAATTGATTTGGAAAAGATTCAGGGATGTGACCATAGAGTATAATGGGGAATCAATGAAATGTCTATAACTTCGTTGCCTTTTGGCTGATTCAGATTAAACTTGCAGGGATAGTAGCCTCTGCTGAGAGCATATGTGCCATGATTCGAGGTTCAGGGGTTTCTGGGAAACTGCACCCCAAATTCCTGAAAGTAAAACTCATGCCGCGTGTGTGTTAAACCACAGTGAGGTGAAAACTACAGGGGTGGTAGCCCCTGGTGAGGCCACAAAGCCTGCCAAGTTTCAAGGAGATCGGTGCAGGGGTTTGGGGGAAACTGTACCTCAAGCTGAGGACAAGCAAAACTGGTGCCATGGGTGACACTGCATGTGTTAAGGCGCAGCAAGATGACAGCTGCAGGGATGGTGGCCTCTGCTGCGGCCATGACACCTGCCAGCTGTGGAGGAGATCAGTGCAGGGGGTTCTGGGACCCTGCACCTCTAGCTGCTGACAGACAAAACTCGTGGTTTGGGTGCTTGTGCAACTGTGTCTGTCTTGGGGCACAGGGTTGGGGGGTGGGGCGTGGGAGATAGTACTGCAGGCCTGGCTGCTAGACTACTGTGTTACCAGTTACTAATCGATCATGATTCACTCAGGAACCAGCTCAATACTCAGTAACTAGCTAGTAGCTACTAGATAATGACTTAAATTAATGAAGAAGGATTAACACCTACAAAACCACAGACTAAGGAGAGGAAATAATCAGTTTCCCCCAAACCCCTGCACCTATCTCCTTGAAACTTGGCAGACTTTGTGGCCTCCACAGTGGCTACCACCTCTGCAGTTTTGACCCTGTTGTGGCTTAACATGTACACGTGACATGAGTTTTGCTTTCAAGAACATGGGGTGCACTTTCCCCCAAACCTGTTTATCTATCTCCTTGAAACTTGGCAAGCTTCATGCTCTCAGCAGAGGCTACCATCTCGTCACATTTCATCCACATTGGACAAAAAACAACAAAGTTATAGATATTTCATTGATTCCCCATTATACGCTAGGGCCAAATCTCCGAAGAAGCTCCGAAGCTTCAGAGCCATTTCAGCCGAATTGAAGTGGGAAACCAATTCAGAGCTCCAAATCGAATCACTGACATCTGAATCAGCTGAATCTGAACCCAAATCGAATAGTTCCCTATTCTCAGAGGCCTAATATTAAATGTAACATTGCAAAATGCTTAGGCAAGCATTTTCTTAACAATGGAGTAGTGTTGTAAAGATATATAGTTCACTGTGTAAGAGGAACAGGATGCAGCCCACCAGCTATCATCAGGAGATAAAGCAGAAGCAAGACCTTGGAGATGAAGAAGGAGTCAGCAAGAAACTGCAAGTGACCGTGAAGCCGGGTTCACGGTCTTACACATGAGCTCATAGCAAAAAGGCATGTAAATTAATTAAATGCATAGGCAATAACATGCAAATGAAGTAAACGGTAAACAGAGGCAGAGCTTGAGAAAGGAGGAGATATGGGTGGAACCAAAGGAGGGGTGAAGGTGGAGTAAATGTTAATGTGCATGAACCAAGGTGTATAAAATGTGAAAAAAACTAATGTTCACTGCAGGCCCCTGGTTTGTTGGGTTTTTTGGGACCTGGCCTGAAGCTGTCTCCATTTTGAATAAAGCTGTTGTGAGCAATGTGTTCTGGTGTTTGCTCCCTGCTTTCTCTGGCTAATGAGTAACAAGACCCATAAGCAATTGGATCATTGTCTCCCTAGTAGTTGGACACTGCATGGAGTCATGGTCTAACAGGAAACTCCAGAAGTGGGTTTTTGGGGGCATTCTTGTTATGTCTCAGCAGTCCCAGTGCACATTGTGTTTGCAAGTGTGCCCATTCCCTGAGATGCCTCCAGGCTTGTATCACCTGAGAACCATCCCCTTGGGCATGATGGCACAGTGGGGCAGGCTACAAAGCAAAAATGGTTTTGCCTTCCTCTCTAGTGGGGTCATGGCCTCTGTCTGGGATCTCTTGACTGTTTTTTGGGTGGGGAGGGGGTTAAGGAAAATTGTTCATGTCCCAAGTCAAATTAGACCAGGGGTGGGCAATTATTTCGGGCAGAGGGCCACTTACTGAGTTTTGGCAAGCCATCGAGAGCTGCATGACAGGCAGCCAGGGGCAGATAAATATTAATTTTCTAAAATTTTTAGGGGCCCCGCAGGCCAGATAGAATGGCCTGGTGGACCGCATCTGGCCTCCGGCCTGCATTTTGCCCACCCCTGAATTAGACAAATCAATTCCAAATCCGTGAGTCATTCAAGAACCACATGTAGCCCTGCTACCGGCAAGCATCCTCCACCCCGACTTGGGGTTTCAGATACTTCCAGATCCTTTGGGGAGCCTCCTACATGCAGGCTCAAGCCTAGAGGATTGAGGTTCAGATGGCCCCGTATGGCTGCAGGAACAAGCTAGGGAGGAGTCTCCCATTTCCATCGAGTTGGCGTGTAGCCAAGATCCTCCCAGTGGAAGTCACAGTGGGAGGATAACTATGAGGCTCTCGTAGGGAGTTCTGTCTGCAGACAAGAGTGCAACCCTCCACTACACAGTGCCAATTTAATTGCATTACCTTGGTCAGGATCCTGCCCCCTGCCACGTTCATGGTTTTCCCTTGCCACTGGAAAGCCACCTCAGTGATCATGGTATTTCCCCTCCAACCTAAGTTTGTTTTTTTTAATTGGTTGTGTCCCAAGCCAAATCAGCCAAATCAATTGCAAATCCATGAGTCATTCAAGAACCACATGTGGCCCTGCTACTGGCAAACACCCTCCACACCCACATGGGGCTTCACTTGTGTCAAAATCCTTTAGCAGGGATCCTACATGCAGGCCCAGAGGCTGCAGGAGCAAGCTAGGGAGGAATCTCCCATTCCCATAAAGTTGGCATGTAGCTGAGATCCTGTCAATGGAAGAAAAAGTGGGAGATGAACTATGTGTTACCTCCACCTGCATACTATCCTTTGCCAGAAAAGCGGTTATCCCTTCCAGTAGGAAAACCGCCTTAGTTGTCATGGTGTTTCCCCTGCCAGGTAAGTATTACTCACCTTTGCAGCAGCAGGAGTTGGCTGCTGTGGTCCCCATCATTTCCCTGTGACAGGGTCAAGTGCGATGTCTGGTGCAATGAGGGTGGATGGTAGTTTTTCTCCGTGGTTGGACAATGGATGTGTCTGGGATGGTTTGGACAGGGCTGATCCTGCTTCAAGAAGTGGTTGGACTATGAAGGTCCCTTCCAGCCCTGCTTCTCTAGGATTTCCCACCTACCTGCAATCTTCCCCACCCCCCTCCCCCCACAGCAGGCAACTGCCTGACTGCATCTGATGAAGTGAGCTTGGACTTAGGAAAGCTTGGCCATGTTGCTCAGATGAATGTGTAACACTACCCACACCTTCACCGGGATCCTGGGGAGCTGCTGCAGGGTCCCCAAGCAGAGAGCCTCCCCTTACAATCAAACAACCTTGCAGACTATTATAAAACTATTTACAGGATTTAATTATTTACAAGGTAACATATAACCAATGCAATAGAACAAATGTCACGATGCATGACCTGGTGATGGTGGCTTAAGAGTTAATGCTTCTTGGATACACTTCACACCGGGGGAAAGTATACACATTACCCATGATAAATAAGGAGCCAATACATAAATTTATTGATACTCCAACTAATAAACTATCCAGCACTTATTCATACAGTTGGTAACTCGTACAGTGTGTACGGAGGACCCTGTGTACACTGCCCCGGCGGGGTGTCTCGGGGAGCAGGGCTGTCCGTGCCACTGTACAGGATTTGTGGGCAGTCCCTGGTGCTGGCATCCCTTGCATGAGCTCCCAGGGTCTTGGTGCAGCATGCGGTGGCTCCTCCCTTGCAGTCCCTGCAAGAGAGCTGGTTCCTGCCCAGACCCCTGCCCTGGCTCAGCAGGGAGCAGTGTCTGGGCTGCAGGCTGCAGCAGCTTCCCTGCCCAGCACAGCCTCACAGCATCTGGCAAATGCAGCTCCCCACCCCACAGGCCCTGCTTGCCCCGGGGCTTCTGGTGGCTGGAACAGTCCCTGCCCCTGTAGCCCAGGGCTCCCTCCAGCACCCGAGCCTGCCCCTCGCCGGGCCCTTCTCACTCATGGGAAACACCAGGGCAGTCTCCAGCCCCTGCCCCTGGCCCTGCGGCCCCCTCCTCTGCTGTGCTCACCCAGCCACACAGGGCTTGCAAGAGGATCTTCCCAGGCTCAGAGTCAGCTCCTCTCTGGTCCTGCCCCGCAGGGCTCGAGGGGACGTGAGAGAGAAGGGACATGGTGCAGCACTCTCCGTGCAGCCTCCACTGCTACTTCTGCAGGGCTCTGCCAGGGGCTGTTGGAGGGGTGACCGTGGGGAGGTCCTTTCCCTGGCCTCCAGCCTGTCTCCCACGCCCTCTCTCTCCTTTGTTCTCCCCACCGGAAAAACTGCTCCCCACTTTTCACCAACCTCTCAGCCAACCCCAGGCCAGGGCTCTTCCTGGGCTCTTGCTAAACCCTGCTGGGGTTACATGACCCCCTCCCCCCGCTTCCCAGAGGGCGACCTCCAAAACAGCTTCACTCGGCCTTGGGGCAAACGGTGTCCTCCTGGGACAAACTCAGTCCCTTTGCACTCTGTCCCACTGCAGGGCAGCCCTTCCTATCCCTTCATGTGGGTCCAATTTTAATGCTACTACATCACAAGTGCATTTTAGTGTTGGTAGCTCACTACAGTCTAGACAAGCTTTTATTTCTCCATCCAAACAGTATGGATAAATACTTGTGATTAGTGTTCATTTTCTACCATTACTTTTCTTAACAAAGTTTATCTGCCAAAAGAAGTCGATACATAAAAACTCCTCAGAGTAATTTGTGAATGGCTTCACAAGAGCTACTATCTCCACTCCTCCTAATGGAAACAAAGTCCTAAACCTGCACCTAGGGCCTCCCGCCAGTCCCAAGCACGAAGAGGGCAAGTTGGCGTCTCTACATGGTCAGGAGACAGGGAACACTTTACTCAACCTCTGGCCCATGGAGTGAATCTGTCATCCAGCCTGTAGGGCTTCCCACAGTATCCAGACATTTGGCAACGGGGGACCAGTGGCAGCATTAATTGCTATAGCTTCCAGAGCCAGGCTGGTGCATCGGGTCGCACCCAGAGAGTTGACGGGATTGAATCGTACCTGTGGACTGTCACCACGGACTGACCCTGCAGGGCTGGATAGTGAAGCACCATGGGATATAGATGCTCATCTCTGAAATGACCAGCGGATGGCAGTCTGTGACTTCAGTACTGCTGCAAAGAGGTGCCAGAGCCATGTCAGGACTGCAGTTCTTTGCAGCACTCTGCTCTAAAACCTCCTTCTTTAGGTGGAAGGAGCCGCACTCTTATTGATGTAAAAACCTGAGAGGGACCTTCAGTTTTGAAAGGATTTCCTCAAAAGTGACACAGCACAGAGGATGAGTAAGTTTAAGTTCTATGGACTGACTATTATTCAGGACTTGACACAAAACAGCCTGATATCAAACGCTAGAATTTCCTAACACATTTTCACTTCAAGAAATAACTGATACATGTCTTGATAAAATGCTTCTCTTTACAGTCAACAAGTGAGAATTACAATTGTAGAGAGCGGTTTGCCCTGCACTTTGCATACATAATGAAAACTGAAACTCTGCTTAAAGTCACCTGCAGCTCTATAAGTGACCACACCATAGTTAGAGGGCTTCAGACTATTTTGGATGACAGCTCCACTCAGATCTGAGCTGTAGGCAGGAATTAAAAATAGAAAATATATGGAATTTTCATTCCAGAATAACTTAAATATTTTAAGTCTCGTGTTTAAAAAGAATCCTGAAACTCTAGGAAGGGAAATTACACTTTAAGAAGGGAACTTACACAAAACCAAGGAAGATAGAAAGAAGTTAAAAGAAGCAGTCAAAAACATAAAACACCTGTAGGCAACCTGTAAGCTGCTTAAAAATACTATATTAGAGTCTTGAGGAGAAAAAAAATTATACTGTACATCAAAACGGGTAACATGTGGTCCAATTAAATCCCTGAATGGTTTAATAGCAGAGTTAAGGAGGCCATCCAAGGTGAAAAGCCATCCTTCAAAAAAAGGCAGGCATGTCCAAGTAAGGAAAACAGGAAAGCTTGCAAACTGACAGGTCAAATGAAAAAGCAAATAAGACAGGCCAAAAAAGAACTTGAGAAGCATCTAGCAACAGATGCTCAAGTATAAAACTTAAAAAAATGCATCAGAAATGAAGCCAGCAAGAGAATCAGTGAGACCATTAGATGATCAGGGTGTGAAAGGTGCACTCCGGGATGATACAGCCATAGCAGAGAAGCTAAAAGAAGTCTTTGCATGAGTTTTTACTGAAGAAGATAGTGGGGGTGGGGAATTCTCATACCAGATTGATCCTTCCTAGTAGATAGGTCTGAAGAGCTGGAGCACACTGAAGTGAAAGCAAAATACATTTTACAACAAATCAATACATTCAATATGTTGCCAGAGCTGGGTAGCATTCACCCCAGAGCTCTGGAGGAACTCAGCGGGGAATTGCAGAACTGTTGTAAATAGTTAGACAACCCGATTTACTCTTATTGCCAACAGACTCTGTGTCAGAGTACTGCCAGGTTGCCAACACAAGACTCATCTTCAAAAAGGGCTCTGGGGGAATTTGGGGAACCACCAACCAGCGAGTGTCCCTGGTGTTACTGGCAACTTGACAGAATCTAGGATGCAGGTGACAATCAGCAGTGATGTAGACAAAAATGATCTGCAGGGAAGATTCATCATGGCTTTTCTAAAGGGAAATCCTGCCTCACTCGATCCGCTGCTCTGAGGCTGCTGTTAAGCACATGGACAAAGGTGTTTCTGTTTACATCATATTTGGATTTTCAAAAAGGTTCCTCACCAAAGGCTTAAAAATCAAAAAACCCCCCCAAAAAAACAACCCCCCCCCAAAAACCCAAACAAACCTGGAGATTGGATTGAGAGCTGGTTAAAAGACAGAAGCAAAGGATAGGGCTAAATGATATCTTTTTGCAATTGGGAGAGGCCAGAGGTAAGATCTCACAGAGATCTGTGCTGGAAATGGGGGTGCACAGTGAAATCTCTGTTTGCAGATCATACTAAACTATTCCAGGTAGTTAAATCCTTATAGGTAGTTCTCTCAAAATATCAGCTCAGCATACAGCTGCAGCCAAAAAATGAGAATCAAATACTGGGCCTCATTGCAAAGGGGACTGAAAACAAATCACAGATCATCATCCTGCCACTATACAAATCTGTGGTCCATCCACATATTAAATACTGTGTGCAGTTGTGATGTCCTCATCTCAAAGAGGATGCAGTAGAAGTAAGAAAAGTAGAAGAAAACTGCTCCCCACTTTTCACCAACCTCTCAGCCGATCCCGCCCACTCAGCCTGGAGAAGAGAATACTCAGCGGGGACTTGGTGGCAGCTTATAAGTATCTAAGGGGCACACATCAGGGCCTGGGGGAGCAACTGTTCACCAAGGTCCCCAGGGGAAGACAATGAATAAGTCATAAACTGCTAGAAGATCACTTTAGATTGGACATAAGGAAAATCTTCTTTAATGGTCCAAGTGTCCAGGGTCTGGAGCAGACTCCCCACAGAGTTGCAAGATCCTGTGGTATAGGTATGAAATGTACTGGAACATGGGTATTTTTAAAAGAATGTCTTTTTTAAAAATTTTTCAATATGCAATTTTAAAACCTCTGGAAAATGCCAGCTGTTAAATTTTCATGTGACTTCACTATGGAAAAATAATAGAGCAATTCCTCTGTTGCAAAGAACTCAGACCAATGACCCCAACTTGAATCAAACACAGAGCTGCTTGCAAACAGCCAACAACTTTTATCATCTGGCGGCTGCTTACAAAGTTATCCCAAGTGAGTCTTGTCATTAGCTTTCCAGTGCCCAGCTTCCAGTGGGAGGATCTCGGCTACGCGCCACCTTTATGGAAACGGGGGGCTCCTCCCTAGCTTTCTTCTGTGGCCGTTGGCTGAGGGCAAGTGAGACTCGAGGCCATCTGAACTCTGAGCCTCGGTCTTGGGCCTGCATGTAGGATGCCTAACAAAGGATTTGGGAGTTCCTGAAGCCACAAGTTGAAAAGTCTGGGTTGGAGAATACTTGCCAGTTGTAGCACCATATATGGTGTTTGAACAACTGAGTTTTGCTCAATTGAAAGGACTGATTTAGCTAATTTGGCCTGGAATACAATTTTTTTCCCCAAAAATAAATAAAAAATGGCATCAGCCAGGTACAAAAAGACGGTCACATCCAGCAGATAGTATAACTGCTACACGCCTGGTAGTGGCATCAGTCAAAAAACCTGTGTATTAAATGGGCACTAAGACCAAGTTCCCCTCCGCCCCTCAGGGTGTTTCTGGAAGATCAGGAGCATGGCATTGTGCCTGGGGGCCCGGCAGTGCCCTCTTGTGCTGGCTTTGCAGAGGAGCAAAGCACCTCGGTTCTAGGAATGTGGATCAACACCTTTTACAGCAGTAAATTTAACATGAGAAAAGACTTTTCCAAAATGGGAAAAAGCTACCAGCCAGTGAGAAGCAGGTGTGCCCTAAGTTAAATCCTGTTAAAGACAAAGCACTGAAAATCCAGTGTGACACATCTGCACATACTAGCTTCACTGTGGGCTCTTCTAGCAGAGGAAGTGGGTCTAATGCTCACATGGGGGAGGTCTGCTTTTCTTCTCAGTCCTGCATGCATTCCTGTTTTAAACAAAGAGGTAAGTAACAACAGTGTTCATTAAACCAGCATAAGATACTGTTGCCCAAATGGCTAGATTCGTGCCCCTGGAGGCTAAGCCAATTTTACCTTCAGGAGAGAGTCACACACACGGTGAGTTCATCATGGGTTTATTGGTTGCGCAAGCAATGCCAACAGAGGAGCTGATGCTCTAATCAATGTTGGCCCCGAACTTCTCTTGAGATTTCATTTTTATAGCTTACATAGACAAAGGGTTATCGCGTGTCATACAACTATTGGCAGCACCACAATTTCCTAGGTGTTACGTCTTATCTTATGGGCGAGGTTTAGTTTGCTATTGGTTAGTATCCCCTGTCAAGTTTAGTGCATGCGTATTTAAAAAGCAGAACTGCGGCAAAAAGTTCTGTCGCATGCGCAGAAGAAAAGGGGAACTGCGGCAGAGTTAATGTCTTCTAATAACCTTATACCTTAGTATAACTTCAGGGCATTAGTTCAATACAGTTACAAAATGCAGAGCAAGCAAGAAGGAAAAGAAACCCACAACTCAGTCGTTAGGCCTCGTACTTCTTACACAAGGGATCATGAGGGGCTCATACGGAAAAGAAACCCACAACTCAGTCGTTAGGCCTCGTACTTCTTACACAAGGGATCATGAGGGGCTCATACAGTTATTACTCAAGAGAGGCCTAGGTCATGGTGTATTTTTACCACAATACTACTAGTACTCTTCCAATTGCATCCAATTATCAGTGGGAAAGCTAAGAAGACTGTTAACTTAAGAATCACTGTGTTAAAACAGATCAAGCAGCTGGATCACCTTTAGGACATTTCCTTTTTCAAGCCAAAAGCTGGCAGCATCCTCCCAGGTATTTAAAACTGTAGTTGGAAAAAGAAAAACACATCATGCAGTGCATCACAAGTACTAACTTTAGGCTCAAAGTACAAGCTGAAAAGTGAAATAAGACAAAACAGTTACAAAATAATTGTAGGCCCTGATTCAGTGAATATTTAGCTTTCACAAATAAATATATATTTTGAAACAACCAACTCTAAAAAAAATCCATTTAGAGTCTCTTAAGTAGTGTTTGAGGCTTTTCTGAAACACTGCACATGAGACAAAAGATGAAATCTCATTTAAAAAGTCACACCTTTATTATGAGCTTCCTTCTTTTGAAAGGGCTCAAAATTATAATCCTGGACCTACATGTGTTTTGGGATTTTCCACAGATGAAAGAATACTGTGAGAAATAAGAGTATTATATCATAATATAAAAATAATGGGTATAATGTTAACACTGGATATTAAAAATAAAGCATATTCTAACTTCTATCTACATAACTGTACCATGAGACTTGCTCGGAGTTGCACTGACTTCAAAGACTTTAAACCAGCAGTGCTCAATATTTTTGCCCTGTGGGCCACATGAGCAGTGCCGTGGGTCCATCTGGCCTGTGGGCCTGCTTTGGTGCATAGTGGAACCCAATCCAAGTGCGAGGAGGAGGGGGAAGAGCCCACCTGGACCAGGCTGTGTGCTGGAGGAGATGTGGCCCTGCGCAGAGCCAGAGTGCCAGTATTAATTGCCACTGCTCCCCCACTGCCAAATTTCCTGATGTGGGGAGTCCTGCTGGCTCTGCACGCTGAATCTGGCCCACAGGCTGGGGCTTGAGTACCCCTGCTTTAAACACTCCAAGAAACATTTCTAATTGCTAAGAATATATACCTAGGCATCTTTTTTGCTGTTAGCATGGACCCAGAAGGAGAGGATGCCACCATTTATTTTTGGTGACAAAACCACCAGCACGGCAAACACATGTCACAGGTAAAATCTCGTTAAGAGAATATCTCCAGCACCTCTTCCCTTCTAATTTGCTGTTCTGGCCAAGTGTTACCACTTCCCCCTCCCCCTGCTAAAAAAAATCAGAAGCTTAATGTCATATTGAATGTAATAGTTTGAATGTTTGTAATAGTTGCCCATTAGCCAGTTTAGAAAAACACAAGATTCATCTTCTTATCTAGGCCATTGTTTTGGCCTACGTGCGAAAGGTCCTGACTTTGCTCAGAGTCTTAACTCTTAAATTTTATCTTTAGAGGCCTTTAACAAAGTTAACCTAAAAATGACCCTTAAGCAAACATCCCACATCCGAGAAATCAAACCCTAGGGCCTTTGAAAGGATTGGAAAAGAAAGGTCACTGCAGTGGTGTGGAAATTCCCCAAAGTAATTAAAATGGTCAAGAAAAGAAACTGAACTCAGTAGAAATCTGTTCAGTAAGATCCGAGCCCAAATTTGGGAGTAGTGACAGGTTTGGGTAGGAGGGGCCCAAGATGGCAACTCACTCAATAAAAACTGTAACCTACTGTCCCAATTTGGAGGTAACCTCACTTGCACAACGAAGGAAGAATCACAAGTATAGGCTGGATCAGACTGATCACCTGAACCACCCTCTCCATGAACACAAATCTCTTAGTTCATGCTGAAGCCGCGGAGTGCCCAAAAGGGACTGAAGGAAGGGGACTTAGTCCTATCACTGCTGAGGCCAACGCATTGAACCGTACTACTGAGGCCAATCCATTAAATTGTACCACTGAGGAATGAAACCATATTTAGGTGTTTGGCTTCTCGGAATTCTAGGATT
>NW_005841976.1:0-1252 GCF_000455745.1 Alligator sinensis | reverse complement strand
CAGGAAGAGTATATTTGTGTCTGTGTCCATGTGCAGAGAGTGAGTGTCTACAGTGTGCTCCCGTCTGCATGTGTGCGTGAGTGCATGCATCTGTGTTCATGGCATGGAGAGCGTGTTATTGTGTCCACGTGCAGAGTGAGTGAGTAGAGCGTACGCCTGTCTCTGTGTGCATGCGTGTGTGTCTGTGTTCATGGCCGGGAGAATATGTTTGTGTCTGCGTGCCCATGTGCAGAGAGATGGTGCGTCATGAAGGACATGTGCCCACGGCAGCGACAGGAGCACGACGGTGGTGCCGGGAGAGTGGCGGTGCTAAGTGGGAGCTCCCGCAGGCGGCACCGGCGCTGTCAGTGGTCAGAGGGTGGTGCTGTCAGCGGTCGGAGGGTGGGGGGTGGTGGTGAGCGCTGACCAGGGGGCAGCAACCACCCAGAGACTTTGCCAGCAATGTCGGTGGTGCATTTTTGTAGGGGGTGCAGTGCCACGCTCAGGGGGTGCATGTGTACATGCGTGCACCCGTACACATTGCCCCTGTGGTAAGTAGAGTCACACAAGGAACAATGGTCGCAAACTGACAAAGAGCAAATTTAGGCTAGGTATCAGGAAAAACTCCTCCAGAGTAAGGGTGGTCAAAATTTGGAGTGGGCTCCCAAGGGAGGCGGTGCTCTCTCCCACCTCAGGGATCTTTAGGAGAGGGCTGGATAGGCACCTGGCTGGGGGCATCTGGCCCAGAGCTCCTTGCTGCCCAAGCAGGGAGTCGGACTCGATGATTGTTGAGGTCCCTTCCCACCCTAGCATCTGTGAATCTGTGAATTCATGCTTAAAGTATACCATTTTATCAGCCTTCAGACCAGGAGACTTCACATTTTCTCATGAGAGCACACTACCAATATCCAAGGTGGTTAGCACGTGGGCACTGCTTTATAGCTATTTTTTTTAATGTTTGCATAAACTGATCTCCCCAAGCTCACAAAATGACTTTTTATTCTTCTACTTCACCTCCCCTCTCCAAACAAGGCCATGGAGCTGCTATAACAAATGTATCTTGTGTTTCACTCATGTCAAAAAAGGGATTTTATATAAGCTTCTTATGCCGCTGCTTCTGTCCCTGGAGTAGCACACCAAGAGTGCATTGAATCATCAAATGTGGGACTGGAAGAGACATTGGGGCAGTCTAGTCACCCCCTGCTCAAGGCAGGAGCACGCCTTACAAACCCGTCCAGCCATGCATCTGTCTCTAGTGGGTTATGGAATAGAG
>NW_005841975.1:3231472-3241764 GCF_000455745.1 Alligator sinensis | reverse complement strand
ATGCCAATAAGCACTGTCTGGATTCACCCCTTCCTGGCTCTAAAGAAAAACCCTGGGCATGAGGGACACTTTTATGTTCATCCTGTCCTCCTCTCCCAGGGAGATGGGGCTTGAAGGGCACTTTCTTCTCAAGGAATTAGGTCCCCATTTCCCTTTTGACTCCTCTGAGTCGCTTGGGGCCTGGAGGCAGGGAGTAAATAGCAGTCGGTTACTTTTACCAGTTGCTGATAATCTGTTGGGTTAACTGCCTGATCCAGGTGTCTGGCAATGATAACTGAGAAGACTGACAGCCCACATGTAGGCTTGTCCAGGAAGGATCACTTAGAGTCAAAGAACCATAGAATGAGGGCTGGAAGGGATCTCAGGAGGGCACGTCTAGTCCAACCCCCTGCTCAAAGCAGGACCAGCCCCAACTAGATCATCCCAGACAAGGCTTTGTCTACTTGGATTTAAAAAACCACCAAAGAAGGGGAGAGTCTACAACCTCTCTGGGTAACCTGTTCCAGGGCTCTACTAGCCTCCTGATGAGAGAGTTTTTTCTAATATCCAACCTAAACTTCCTTTCCTCCAACTTGAGCCCATTGCTCCTTGTTTTGTCCTCTGCCACCACTGAGAAGAGTCCAGCTGCATCCTCTTTGGAACAACCTGTCAGGGAGTTGAAAGCTGCTATTAAATCCCATCTCAGTCTTCTCTTCATCAGACTAAATAAACCTCCTGATGAGAGAGTTTTTTCTAATATCCAACCTAAACTTCCTTTCCTCCAACTTGAGCCCATTGCTCCTTGTTTTGTCCTCTGCCACCACTGAGAAGAGTCCAGCTGCATCCTCTTTGGAACAACCTGTCAGGGAGTTGAAAGCTGCTATTAAATCCCATCTCAGTCTTCTCTTCATCAGACTAAATAAACCCAGTTTCCTCAGCCTCTCCTTGTAAATCATGCCCCAAGCCTTTTAACCATTTTTGTTGCCATCTGCTGGACTGTCTCCAATTTAAAAGCAATGAGCGTGAAGGATAATTGTCTCCTCGTTTGTCAGGGTCAGTTAGAAACTGTATCAACTCTTGGCAGCAGGTGGCTTCTGATCTGCCGTGATTTGGCAGCATCGAGAACATGCTGTCCCCTTTGGCTCTGTCCCTTTAAGAGCCCAGCAACACAGTCTGTACAGCTTTGTGAAGTGCCCTATACTTCTGCCAGTTAACCTGGTGGGACCTTATGCTCTTAAATAATCCTGAGGAGAGGAGATGAGGACCATTGTGTTGCACTGACGTGCACTTGCATGAGGCGCTTTCCTTTTGGAAACAAGATGTTTGTTGCTGTTGCACTGTCTTGCTGCTGAGAGTACAGGGCACTGGTGACCCTCCACTGGTCCAGCCTCCACTGGTTCTTATGCACGGGTTCCTAGTTTGGGTACTCTCATCTTTTAAGCATTTTTTTAATCCAGTGTTTGGATTCAAGCCCACAATAAGTTATTTTGATATCACCTCCGAGGCAAATGGAGGAGGGGCCTCACTTGTGACATTGCTTATTCCAATCAGAGCACTGACTTGCACATGTTCCCCAGTGAACTCCTCCACCTCCCTTGGCCTGAGTCCTTCTGTTGGACAGTCTCATCTCTCCCTGTAAGAATTCCCTCCCCACGGGGCTTTGTGCGAGTTGTGGCAGGCCACGGAGCGGGGCTCTCTTGGTCTCCTCCTGGCTCTGTTCTGCTTTGAAGTCTTCAGTCTTCTCCATTATGTCATGAATCCCAGGGCTCGGATGTCTCTTCTTGTGGTTCATTCTGTGACAAAAAGGACCCTGAGCTCTTCCTCCTGACTCACCGCTAGGCAGAAAGACCGTTACCATCCAGGACTTTGCCTTTTTGTCATCACTGGAAGAGGACTCCACTGTAGCATCTGACTGCCACTTTGCATCTCTGCCAGACAGGAAACCTCTCTGCAATGTCATGGGAGCAAGGCTAGGGCTAACAGAGCCCAAGCCTGCCATTCAGATTGTCTAGAGGGCGTCTTGCCTCACTTGTGCTAGACTTCCTCCACAGCTATAGCTGAGGCCATCTCTCGGATGGAAAGCCGCGAGCAGACCACCCATCTCCCTCCAAGGGACAAAGGTGACTTGTGGGGGAAAGGCTGTCTCCAGAGCAGAACCACAATAAAAAAGAAGAGAAGCTTCCAGATTCAGAGATGCGTGTAGTGCCAAGTTTCGAATTTGTGCACCAGCTCCCAATTTACCGTGACTCTTCAGCTCCTTTTGAAGTAGGGCTAACTTTAAAATCAATATCAATAATAAACTACTGACTAAATGTTAAAAATAATTTCTATTTTCAACTTTTCCTTGTAGGTTGCCACCATGGTGTGCCAACTGTTATCCATATGTTAGCGATGGAAATAGTTGTCATCCCTGTAGTGCCAAGGACTTGGATTGAGTTGAGTCTTTCTCTTTTAGGACACTTCAGTGCACTGTGTTTGCTCACCCACTGCATTTTGATTTTTCTTCTGCCTCGATATTTAGTAAGCCAGACCTGCAGTGCCAGTCTCCTGGACCTTGTGGCATTGATGCTTATGCGATGTTCCTTATACAGAGATCTAACCAGTCTTTAACTATCCCCCACCTTGAGAGAAGTATAATAGTTTGTGCAACCACATCACAAGGCGATGTTCCAGCAACCTTAGAATCGCATAAGTGGTGCTCAGTTTTCAAAGTCCTTTGCGGGTAATGGGTATGGCAGAGCTCCCAGGTCTGTAACGAGTGCTTTGAACTTGTCAGGGATGAATGCTGGTGATTTCTCCTCCTGATGGTGCTGGAGGAGCTAAAAAGAAAACCCCAAGCAGAATGTTTGTAGGTGGTGTGTGGGGCTTGATCAATGTTCATTCCTATTTAATAGGCCTCTCCATGTGTGCTCTGAGATCATAAACAGAACTGAGTATACAGCAGCCTGGGAAACACATTCCTCACAGTGAAATGCCCCTGGTTCTTAACTTTGTAATGGCATACAACTCAGCCAGGCAGAATTGTCCGTATCCCGGGAGACTGCAGTTCTTAGTATTTTCATACTTGAAGAGTGGAGTGTATTTGGGCTTACAGCTCCTACTTCATCTATATCTTCCATGTAATTTCAATAAAATGGTGGATGTGAGGAATAGTCTTGTGCAGACAGTTTATTAGAAAGGCTGAGGACAAGAAGGGAAGTCTGAAGTATTGCAGCTGTTTTTCAGCGATTCTGTTAAAGAGTATTAGAATGAGCACTGTAATTACTTCTCTAAAGGGGGAAAGCTGTTGTTTCTGTTAACCTATCCTGAGGAGGGGAAAAGGGATGCTGTGTATTAGCAGGGTGGTACTTAGGGAATGCATAAGGAAAAGCTGTGCCTTTGCTCTTTATTTTGTAAGGTGCTCAAAATGATGAACTGTCCTGTGACAAATGTCTGCAGCTTGGTGAGAGGACACACGACTTCACTATTGCGTGTATTTGTCTTCCTGCACAGACCCTTCTAGAGACTACCACTAGCCTCCTAAACCACGATCTCCACTGGTCCCTTTGCAACCTGAGAGCCTCTGTCACCAGAGGGCTGACCCCGAAACAGGATTATTGTTGTATCTGTCTGCAGCAATACAAGAGAAGGCAAGAGACCTCTGATGAAATCATTGTCTTCAGGTAAGCATAGAGGGGGGTGGGGGGGGTGTTCAAAATAAGGCTGGGAGAAAGGGCCAATGGGAAATAAAAGATGGGAGAAACTGACTTGATTTGAAACAGGAACTCCCCTAAACTCTTATCCAGCCTCCAGACCATCTAGACCTTGGCCAAGATCAGATCTCATCATGGTAGGCTCCGTGCCAACAAAGTGTTCACTATCTATGGGTACATTCTCCCTGCAGTGAAAGGTGTGACTGTAGCTTTGCAGTAGCTTACTCCAGAGTGATAGCAGCGGAGCCCTGTGCTCCAGGTTGTCCCAAGAGCTTGTCCATTTTCTCCAGTAGCACTTTGCAGCCTGCAGAGAGAGCTCTGCATTGCCACAACTAGGCTGTTATCATACCTGAGCTAGCATGGGTATGCCTCCACCAGCCGCAGTCATGTACATTCAGGAGATCAAGCAGACAAAGAAAAGTGGAACAGAGACTGGGAAGTGCTGAAGCTTGCTACAGAAGACACAAAGCTGCCCCCGCTGTGAGGAAAGTCATTTATTTTGCTTCTGTGGCAGAATTGAAGGCTTGCCTCCTTCACTGTGTCCCAGTGCCTGCAGCCATTAGGGGAGTTGCACAGTGCTCTAGGAAATGTTTTATGCCAATACAGGTGCTATAGACAGAGTCCTATGCCAGCATGTATTTTGGCAAAGTATTTCTACCCTTCTCTGAAGCTGGAATCTGCCTGTGAAAGGCATAAATAAAGGAGAGAAACAATCGTGTCTTTGTTGTTGGAGTTCATAGGATTGTAGGAAAGTAGAGCTGGAAGGGGCCTCAAGGCTGGATCCCCCCTGACTAACCCATTCCAGCCATGCTTTGTTGGCTTATACGGAGTTTATTAAGGTCCCATGTTGTCACCCATTCCTCTGGGCGCATGCACAATTCCACGAACCTGTGATGCCAGTGGAAAAGGTCAGTTTAAAAGGTCAGTGAGCCCAGAACAGCAAGCTGGAGCAGGAGGCGAGTCAGCTGGGAGGCTCTCGGTGGTGGACTGGGAAGAACAGCCTTGCAGGACTGGGGAGCACTCTAGGAAGAGGAGCTGCACAGTAACTGTTCCAGCTGGGTTTAGCTTTGAAGAAGCGAAGTTGAGGCACGGCCACATCAGGGCACTGGTACACTGATCTGTCCCTTGAGTCCCAAAGAGTTTAAACCCATCAATCCCCTGGGCATAGAGTGTTGGCATACTTGGTTGGACTGCCTCCATTTTAAGCCCTTTCCAGATGTTTATTCCTGCCCCAGTCCCTAGCATCCAATCCCACCCGCAGAGAGTGCTGATACCAGGGGAAGGGGCCTCATTGTTCCTAGAAATGCCTGAAGTGGGCAAAGAACAATCTTTAACTTAATTAGACTACAAACGCCTGGCATATACAAGGCTATTCAGCTGAGGAGCACACCTAGTTATCAGAGTGGTTCAGCCAGCAGGCTGGTTAACCCTTCTAAGACTGCCTGTGGCAGTGATAGTACAACTGCTGTGGAATATGTTGAGCAGAGGCACAAACTCATCCCTATTACTTGAGGATGTAGTTCAGGTCATGCACAGAGGAGATGGCAGCCTGTTGCCTTTTAAGGGGTAATGCCTCCTAAAAAAAATGGGGGAGGACTTCAGGGTTGGATATGATAAAATATACTAAATGGGAGTCTTGTCTTTGAACCAACAAGTGGTGTGGAAAACCAGTACTGAGTCCAGAGTTGTTTGCTACCTACCAGAAGCCTTGGTCCTTCTCTGCAGAAAGGACTTGTAAGTGTTAGCCTGGATGCACAGAGCCAGGAATTGTCTAGGACATTCTGTTACCTGCCTCTTCCCATCATCCTATTCAGAAAGAGTTTTGGTAGTAGGATTTTCCCAAGTGTTCAGCAGTTACCTGCCCACTCCCACTGCCTTCAGTGGCAGCATGTGCCTTGTGCATAATGAGAACATCCAAAACATCCAGAATTGTGAACAGTTCAGCTCATAATTTCTCATTATGGAATATTTTTTTGGCTGCTTTCTCTGAAGCGCTGGGTTCTCTACCACTGGCAGGTAGGATATTAGTCTAGATGGACAGTTGCTTTGCCCCGAAGTGGCAGGTCCTATTGACTCTGCCCCTGTATGGATGAGGGCACCAAAACTCACCATGAGGATTATTGCATAGTAATGATTAGGTGAGTAAATTCATTCAGTTCTTCTCGGGGCTAAGTCTCAGCCAGCTAGCCCTTCATCTGTGTCTTGGTTTCCATGAGAGTCTGGTGAGGTAGTCTGAACTGCACTAGCAGGGTTGGAAGAGATATAGACATACTGCTGGGTGTTGTCATACTAAAGGACTCTACAAAGATGAATACCCAGTGTATGGTCCCATCCGTGAATGGAGGGAACAACAGCCAAGAAATAGCAAGAGACTTTAGGACAGGGAGGTGCAATAGTCCAGTGCCATCCCCTAGAGTAGTGGTCCCCAACCCAGAGCTCATCTGCAAGACCCTTCAGTGTTACTTGCTGCCACAGGAAATTATTGCTTGCCACAGATATGTGTTTCCCCAGTAGATGAGGAGTGTGGTCTTTGCCCAGAAAACAAAAAAGGTTAAGGACCATTGCTGTAGCATCTCTCAGGAGGGAAAGAACAGAGCCGTGCAAGCATGACACGGTCTGCTTTGTCACAGTTGAACTCTCACATGGAGCCATTGATCTTCATCAGGCACCAGGGACCATTGTTCAGTATCTGAAGGTATTTTACCTGTAACCAAGGTTCTCCAAAGACCTTGCAACCATGATCCCACACTTCCAGTCTCTTGTCCATGAAACACTTGCTTCTGAATAGGTGTCAGTGAGAGACCAGGGCAGGGTCCTTGTGCCTTCAGTGCTATAGGTCCTACCCCTGTGTCCTGCTGTACCTCTGTCAGCAAATGCGATTCTGGCTGGGCTCTGTGTATGTGACTTTGCCCAGGGGTGTGATGCGTGGAAGAAATATTGTTCTGTGTATTGACATTACAGGTAAGCAGGCCTTGGGGGTAGGTTTTTCCCTCGCTTGGAAATCTCCTTTTCAATCATTGCTTTACTCACTCAGGTAAATACCCATGCAGTATTACCCTGCTTGGGAAATATGCAGTGGTTTCCTCCCTTGTTTTCACAGCTGTGGCCATCTCTACCACTCCCTCTGCCTGCTGAGTAAAGAATGTGGCCTGGAAACCCAAGGGCTGATGAGATGGACTTGCTACAAATGCAACTCCAGTAACAAAGCGGGGAAGCTATGTGAGAGCTTCTCAGAGTTGAAAAAAGGAAGCAGCACATCTCTGGCTCAGGTAAGCATCACAGGAGGGCTCCTCCCAGAGTGCAGACAGACTGAACTGGGTGTAGTGGTCTAGATTTGACTGATAAAGGGATGAGGAACTTCCTCTCCCATATCTGGAGCCCAGCTTCATTTCCTGAGAGTCCCTGTAAGAAAGGAGGCTGACTGCTAGGTAGAAATGTTTCTTGCTTCATCTGCTGTATCAGGGCATGGGTCTGGCCATCAGGAGCAGTTCCCCTGCGTTTAGATTTCAGCATCTTGTGCAGATTCCCTGTTGCAGACCTCAGAGAGAGACTGCCAGGTCCAAGCGCCACCTGCCCAGCAGATGGAATTTTTTAGCCCTTTCCAAGCTCCCTGAGCCTGAGCACTTTGTACTGGAGGGCAGTGCCATCAGCCTCATAAAAACAGTAACTTACTGACGATGGGTTTGTTTCATCACTGATTTCAGTTGGCAAAGAGCCTCTGAAGGAAGTCAGTGTATGGTGCAGCTCAGAAATAAACTGTCTGTATGCAAACTCCTACTTTGTCCTTGGCTTGATACTGTAAATTGCAAGTAAAAATAAATAATGGATGGCTTGCCAGGATGTTCCCTTTGAATAATGCATCTCTGAGAGCAGAGTTGTGCTGGTGAATGCTACAAAGGAAGCCGGGGTTGTGGGCTTTTCCCCTAAATGCATCAAGGTATGTTGTTCATTTGCTTTGCTTTAGAAAATAACACCCTCCACCCCTTGTGCGCGCACACACGCACGCGCACACACACACCCATTAATGCATTTCAGCTTCTAAAAGCAAAATAATTCAGTATTTGAGTACATTTTTACAGTGTTTTGCTCAAGTTTTTTTCCAGCAGATTACTTCACCTTCTACCAAATCAATTCTGATCAGAAGATAGCTAACTGCATTAGTCAACTTCCATCAGCTTCTGTAGGGGGAGGGAGGAGCAGGCAGGAAAAAGCTTCCCGCTAGGAGGCAAACTTTTTTGAGAAGTAATCTCTGAGGTGTGCATGGGAGCACAGTGATGCACAGTTGCATTAATCCTTTAATAGCAACAGAAAGGGAGACAACCCTAGCACTGAGTGTGGAGCAATTCTGAGCCCAAACCTTTTTATATATTATTTTTGAAAATGAAAAGTGAACAGCTCCTGCATATACTGCTTGTGATGGTGGCACAGTAGTGACCTCCAAGCTAAAGCAAACTCCCGATTTCCAATCTAAGCACTTTCTTTTATCCTGCTATGACTTTTATAAGGGATTGACATGACAACTGCTGTGGTGAAGACAGAGAGAGGGTTTTTTTCTGTAACTCTCAAAACTTAGAATATTAGAAATAGCCTCTTGATAATTAAAGTTACTTGACACTGTGACATTTTATCACAACGTCTCATGACTTTCTGGCCCCAATTTTCTTAGTGGATGATTAGTTAAATAAATAAAGCTCAGTGCTGCCTGCTTTAGTAGCCTCTAGACACTCAGGAATGGGTTGTTTTTCAGCCAGGATCTGAGGGAGGAAGCTACTGCCACTAGTCTGTGCCCCAAATTGCTTATGCTCTTAATACACCAGACAGACCCAGCATGGCCTAGCGAGTAGAACACAAAGGCCAAGTGACTGGCGTGATGGCTGCAAGCAGCCTACAAGTGCCGTGACTTTGGAGGAGTGGAGGGTATACTTGAAGGAAGGTGAGATGGGAGAGGGCAGGAGAGAAGAAAGTAAAGGAACAGGCATGGAGTGAAGCTGAGGGGAATAGACTCAGGGAAGGAAGGGAGAGGGTTAGAGCAAACAGTGACTCAACACAGGACTGTCCATTTCCCTACCTTCTGTGGCGCATGCTCTTTCAAGGGTGGTTCCTCTTTTGCCCAGGCTGGCTCCGGCCTGCTGGAGCCCTGAGAGTCCCCTCCAGCTCGTAGTGTCCCTTTCTTAAGTTTGTGATATTTATCCTTTAAATGTGTGGGAAGTGTGTAAACTGCTGCCCTTAAATCACACCTTGATAAAATTGCAAGAGGTAAAAAATAACAAAGCCAGCCATTAAACTTATGTCACCAAAAAGCCTCTTTTTAACTCCAGTATCATGGAGTTATCATGGGACATGTGGCTGGAAGAGTGTCCAGGGATAAAGATGGAGGTATAGAGATGGCTGGATGCAGAGGAACTATCTTGGTTACACTCCGAGGAGGCTGTCAGGCCTCTTGTCTCTGCATGCACTAGAGTTCAGCACATGAGGAACTGCTGCAGCTTCAGGTAAATGAGTAGACGCAGCAATGCAATAACCCTTATGGTGGTTTTGATAATATCGTATGTGATACCACGTGATTCCACTTGATTAGAAAAGCCAAGCTGGTTTGTTTCTGTTTGATCGTGCCCATGGAGGAGCACTGCAACTCTTTCAGCCAGCCTGTCTGGTACAGCCGTGAGGCTCAGCTGGCCTTGACTTCCTTTAATTGTAGCATTGGCTCTTCTCTCATGGTCTTTCACTTACTGACGGTCTTGAGAGAGAGTCTATTTTTTTTTTTGTGGGTAGTTTTTGGTATTCTGGTCTTGAAACACTTTTGTCTCTAATATCTGTATTCATTTTTGCTGCCATAGTTGGGTTCCTTTCTAAGGACATTTCTCTTCATCTGGATGTCCATTCTAGAACACCCTCATGTATTTTGTACTAGGGCTGGAATGTAGTTGTAACCTTGATGGTCCAAGGAATATGTGAGATGCGCCAAGTTTTTTGGTGATGCCTTTTATTGGACTGACTGTACGATTGGGTGAGATGTTAGACAAGTTTTCAGGTATGAAGTGTCTTTTCTCACGTGCAAAATTAATGTATTTTACCATTTTGCCATCCTGTGACACCTCTGATTAGTTGAGAGTTTGCCAAAATCTATTGGACTACAGGCCCCCTTGATCTCCTATAGCATGGTGCATTCAAAATCCTCCTGATCAGGAGACCAGTAATTGCATTAGCATAATTGTGCTTGTGTTGCTTATGACTTGCAGTCGTAGTGTCCAATGCCCAGCCCCTTCCGCTCAGAAATCTCACCTCATTAAGTTTGTTTAAAATCTTACAGTATTTATATATTTAAAAAAAATCAAATTCAGGAAATGAATGAAAGGCAACAATATTTGGCTGTCAGGCTTGAGTACAACATGCATCCCCTGCATTGGACCCTTGCAGATTACCAGCATCTGTCTTGGGATTCTCTGTCAGATAAGGAGAATTTTGGAAGAAAATTTGGTCATCTTCTGTCAGTGGAATATTTTTTTAAAGTAATCTCTCCCAAGGTTCAGAGATGGTGAAACATGAAACTAGGGACTGTAGATTTAAATAAAATGAATCTTTCCTGAAGGTTTTACGACTGATATTGTCATCCCAATCACT
>NW_005841975.1:3219440-3231441 GCF_000455745.1 Alligator sinensis | reverse complement strand
GAGTGTAATTATTTGTATGAGTCTTCAAGGGTTTTTTGTTTTTTGGCCTCATTCCCAATTACTTCAGGGACTCAGAGAGCTTCTGCTGAAGTGCCCGTGTAGAGTGAGTCTCTACAGCTCACCTGACACCAAGACACTAATAGTTTATCCCTTCCTCTACAACCTTCCCACCCCTACCCCCACCTTGGTAGAACAAGTAGTTTCCCAGTGCTTCTCATGCTGTTTCTCGGTTTTAGGTGTTATGTCCAAAAATTTCATCCAGTGGAAATGACATTGCCTAAGGAAGAAAGTAAGCTATTGGCGCTGCCATTTCAAATCGTGAATAGTGGCCCAGACACTGGAAAACTAACCCCCTCACATTTCTGTAATGCTTTGTGTTTAATCCTATGAGCAGATACCAACATATTCTATTACAACTGTCCTGAAGCCCTGAATGCTTAGTTTCATTCAGCTCGTGGTCTGATCTAACGCCTTTCTTAAATCCCTTGTGAAATCCTCCGTTTAGGTGTTTGTTTTCGTTAGCAGGCTGTGAATTAGGAATGGCTTGGTACTGGGAAATGCCACTGAGCATCTGGAGTGCGTTTCATAGCACCAACTCTGCTGTGCCGGAGCACAGACTGTCAGTTTAAATTTTGCAGTGCTGGTGAGATTTGTGTGTGAAGTGACAACCCAACAAACAGTGTTCTTTGTCTCTCTGCTGTGTGTGTGCAATTTTTTTTATAGCAGTTCCCTTACAATCTGCATGTGTGGAAAATGGAGAAAAGTTAGCATTAACCAAGGTAGAATGAAGAACATTAAATGATGGTATTGATAGAATTGTTAAAAAAAAAAAAAAAAAAAAAAAAAAAATCTTATTGTGATGCAGATTCATTATCTTGGCTTGAGGCTTTATGCCACGAGCTACTGGGAAAAGGGGAGAGACTTTTCTTTTCTGCTAAAGTGCCTCCCAGTTTCTGCAGATTAGCTGAATGTCTCTACAGAATTACTTTTTAAAGCAGACTTCCAGAAATGCACTTGAAGAGAGCATCAGTACATAGTTCAGTTCTTGTATTTTTGAGTACTTTCTAAAATGATGGGACGTTTTTTGTTTTTGTTTTTTGTTTTTTTTTTTTTAAGAAAAAATTATCTGAATATTTCCATTCCTTCCTCTAGACCAGGGGACCCCTGGCACGTGTGCCAAGCATGGCACGCAAGGCCATTTTGCTCAGCATGCCACCGCCAGCCTGGGCTCTAGGCAGCTGCTGCCAGCCACGAAGCCTGGGCTGTTCCCAGCAGGCAGATGGGCGGCTGCAAGCCCTGCTGTGGTTGGCAGCAGCTACCCAGAGCCTGGGCTGGCTTCAGCCAGGAGGCTGCAAACATCTGCTCCGGGCTCTGACATTAGCTCCCTACTGGTGGGTGCACGCGTGCCTCAGAGTGGACTTTGTCCAGTGGCCCAGGGGCTCAGGTCCTTGTGCCCACGCATCTGGTTCTGTGTGTCTGTCTGCCTCTGTCTGGTCCTGTGTGTCTGTGTGCACACACATGTCTGGTTCTGGATGTGTGTGTGCATGTGTCTGTTCTGGGTGTGTTCTGGTTGTGTGTGTGTGTGTGTCTGGTTCTCTCTCTGCTCTCCTTTCTCTCTCTTTCTTGCCTCTTTCTCTTATTTGTCTCTCATTTTTCTCTCTCATTGCAATATGCTCAACAAAAAAGGAATACACAACAAAGGCAACATTTATGATTATTAAATATACTAATATGCAGTGCATCCTGCCATGTACACCCCCCTCCCCCCCACCCTCATTTTGTTTTTCTGGCATGCCGGCACTCTGGCACCTTCCAAGGTAGACATTGTGGGCTTTTTGGCATTCCGGCCAAAACACATTGCTTACCCCTGCTCTAGATCTTCCCTGAATACCATTGTATTAGGGCTGTGTGAAATTTTGCCGGCCGTTTCGTTTTGACACTGTATTGACCAATTTCGAGGTCGAAACAGCAAAATCAAAACAAAACAAAAGCCCTCGAAATAGCCTCGAAACAAAACGAGGCTGGTTGAAACGTTTCGACCATAGGCTGGGGATGGGAAGTCAGTCTAGCTGGGCTGACTTCCCATCCCTAGTGCAAGATCCGGTAGGGGGCGGTGAGGCAGCTAAATCGTGCCGGGGGCAGGAGGCAGCCCAACTCGGCTGCTTCCCCAACCCCCGCGCTAGATTGCTCCAGGTGTGGAAGGCAGCCCAACTGGATTGCCTCCTGTGCCCAGTGCAATCTAGCATGGCAGTTGGGGAAGCAGCCCAGCTGGGTTGCCTCCTGCACCCGGCATGATCTAGCGCTGGGGTGGCAAGTCAGCCCAGCTGGTCTGACTCTCCATCCCCAGCGAAACTCAAAACAGCCGTCCTGTTTCGACGGAACAGAACAGCTGTTTCGACTCGAAATGAAATTCGAGACGAAACACTGTTTGTGGAACCATTGAAACTCTAGGCGAAATGGAACAGTGCCGTTTCGCACAGCCCTACATTGTATATCCCCAGATCTTCCTCAAAACTTTCTCCCAATACATTTCATAATTCCTTTCTAGATTTGACCTTCTTTCCTGTCCTCTTTAGATTTGTTTTAAGGACAGAAGCAAAAGTGACCTTTTTTAGGACAAAGAGTTTTTGCAAATATAACTTTTCCCTCTGACATTCCCTTTATAGTGACTTGGGCTATAGGAAGTAAAAGCACATTAGCTGGATCTTCTACTTAAATGCTTACAAATGAAATAGTTGCCTTTGACATCCTAAATTCATTGGCCTTGAAAGCTACAATGCCTCTGGATGGCTGAGAGTTTACACATCTGTCTTTGTCTGTCAGGCTAGAGATTGAGAAAAATACAAAACTGGTTCTTGTTTGGAAGGTTATCCCACCTGAAAGGGGTTAGAAATGGGCTTTTTGTAAGGAGAAGCTTTATATCATACAGAAAACGTCCAGATACTCAGGTTTTGATGTATTTTAAACATGGAGCAATTGCCAAAGCATGTGACTTCCCAAGGCAGTGCTTTAAGAACTGTTCAGGGGGTGAGGCATTTTACTAGAGACCTCTACTGCCAAGTTACCCCCTTGGCAAATAGCTCCTGTGATTTGCATCACTCCGTTTGCAAGACTTGCTGCTAGCTGTGCCTCTCTCAAGAGTCTTTGCCGCCTTTGTAAAACCCAACTTACATACTGCATCCCATTTCATTGGGTTACGTTCATCCCTGCAAACCAAAGATTCCTTCATTACATGCACCTGAAGCGTTGCTGCCATGTTTGCATACATACATGTGTGTGTGCGCATGCACCACATTGTAATAAGGATCTGAGTTATGACATACTTACTCCTTCACAAATTGGAGGATTGGACCAAAAGAAATCTCATGAGGTTCAATAAGGACAAGTGCAAAGTCCTGCACTTAGGATAGAAGAATCCCATGCACTGGTACAGGCTGGGGGCAGCAGCTCTGCAGAAAAGGACCTGGGGGTTACAGGGGACAGTAAGCTGAATATGAACCAGCAATGTGCCTTCATTGCCAAGAAGGCTAACAGCATACTGGGCTGCATTGGTAGGAGTGTTGCCAGTAGGTCAGGGGAAGTGACTATTCCCTTCTATTCTGCACTGGTAAGGCCACAGCTGGAGTCCTGTGTCCAGTTTTGGGCCCCCCACTACAGAAAGGATGTGGACAAATTGGAGAGAGTCCAGTGAAAGGCAACAAAAATGGTTTGGGGGCTGAGACACGTGACTTATGAAGAGAGCCTGTGGGAAATGGGCTTATTTAGCCTGGAGAAAAAAGGACTGGGTGGGGATTTAATAGCAGCCTTCAACTCCCTGAAGACTGGTTGCAAAGAGGATGAAGCTGGATTGTTGTCAGTGGTGGCAGATGACAGAACAAGAAGCAATGGTCTCAAGCTGTAGCAAGTGAAGTTTAGGTTCTAGTAGGAAAAACTATCTCACCAGGAGGGTAGAAAAGCACTGGAACAAGAGGTTGTAATATCTCCATCCTTGGAGGTTTTTAAGACCCAGCTAGACATATTCTTGGCTGGGATGACCTAGGTGGGGCTGGTCCTGCTTTGAGCAGGGGGTTGGACTAGGTGGCCTCTCAAGGTCCCTTTCAACCCTCATTTTCTATGATTCTGTGTGCTTCCTGCCAGGCAAGAATCACCGAGCAGTTGTTTCTTGCCAAAAAGATAGGAAAACCATTGTAAATGTTCAAATGAGAAATAATTGGTGTCCTAATCCAGTGCTTCTCAAACTATCTGATGTGGCGCACTGGCAATTTTTTTTTCCAGTGGGCCAGGGACCGGTGCCCGGTTCAGCCGGTGGCAGCAAATGCATGTAACAGCACTACACAAATGCGCGACCGGCTGTTTCTTTCTCTTTTCTCACCTTACACGATGTGACATCACCTGGAGTGTTGGAACGTACAAACTGTGGCGCTATGACATATCAATGTTATGCTTCTGAAAATATATTTCTTTCTTTCCTGGCAACTCGCCGCGGACCACCACTTTGAGAAGCACTGGTCTATTCATTGTGAGGGTATTTTTTTTAATGATCTTGATCCCTGATGGATGTTTTATGGACGCAAGAGGGACAAAGTCTTCCCAGCCCTGTGTGGTTCCAAAAACATTCTGGTACCAAGTGTTGCAAAGCAGAAGGGTCCCATTCCATCTTACCTACAGCAGCTGGACCTCACTGTCATACAGAGGATACCCCCATGAGTAAGACCATGCCTTAACCGGATTCCTTAACTGGAACTATTTCCAGCAAGAGGTGCAAAAGCAGCTGAAGATGCCACCCATAGCCACTTGCTCCCATTGTTGACATAAATCAGAAGAAAAGAAATAGAGGCAGCTAGTACCATGTGCTTATCAGTAAAATAACTGTGGCCATTGAGGATAAGAAACAATTTTAATGTGTTTTCAGAACAAAAGAACCTCTTAACAGAACCTGGGGAAAGATACCACACTGTAAAGATATTTTATCTAAGAAAAAAATGCACGTTGAGCACCAGTGGCTGGAAGCTGAAGTTGGCAAAGCTAAATCAAGAGAGAAAATGCAAATAGCAGTGATTTATCCACGGAAATGGCTTGCTCCCAGTTGTGTAGATCATCAGTTGCTTGTAGCCTTTAAATCAAGGTTAGAAGTCTTCTCATAAAAGAGAGGCTGTAGTTCAATCACTATTTAAAGGGCTTCATACAGAAATCGTTTGGGTGCAATTGTCCAGACTAAAGGAGCTCAAAATAAATCATCATAACGGTCCCTTCTGGCCTTCCAGTATAAATGTGTCTGTTGGAAGGTAGGATCTACCCTTCAGCATCTAGCATCCAAAATCTTGAATGCAGGTGCCAGTTTTGCAGGTGCACTCCTTGTTTTGAGATACCTCCACACACTGGGAGGGTTCCCAGTCCCTGGACTAGCTAGAGACAAGACTAGACAGTTTGGCTCTCCTAGGCTTCTAGGAGCCATATTGTGGCAACTCCAGGTGATGTGAGAGCAGTGGGATATGTAAATAAACAGATGAGCTCAAGAAGTTCAAATCTTCAATGCCAAAGTAGTGCCGAACCTGAATCATGTTGCAAACCAGCAGGTCATGGTGTGTTTTATGTTTCTGAACTATTGGTGTACAGGAAAGTTGGCTTATTTTTAATGCTAATTTCTTTGTCTTCCATTAGATAGCTCATTCAAGTGAAATATCCCCGTGATTAGAGCAAAATGGCTTCCATGTAATGAAATACTTCAATTACAGCCCTCGGAGAATTTAGGAGGTTTTGCTGAAGCAGAACCACTTAAGTACAGGGACAGATGTTGAGCTGAATTCAAACTGCTGGCAGTTCCAGGGACTACATCCATCACAATTGCCGCCATTTATTTGTAGTGTAGCTGAATCACATTGTGCTTGACAGTTGTGCTTCTGATCTCAGAGGCACTGGTACAGCTTATCTCTAGTTTGAGACTGGTAGTATTCATCTGCCTGCTCAAATCTGTCATTCAGCAGTAGAGCTGGCAGGGAGGGAGCAATCTGTGTGACTGTCAAATGGCTGGGAGAGGCAACATAATCAAGGTCTGAGGTTGTTATGCCCCTTTGATATCCACCTTTCATGGGCTCGGGCACATGGGTGGGATTTCACTATTTACTACAGAGCCAGTTTGCTCTGGACTGTAAATAACCTGTACCATCCTGCCTCGGTAGCTGTTACTCTGTGTGGTGATGCTGACATTCTGAATCTCAGACGTTGCAGTGACAGGAGGTAGAAAACAGTGAGCTAAAATTTTCCATCCTAAGCCTCCCATTTGGAAGGCAGAGACGGAGGGAGCTCTCTGGCACAGATATCATCACTCTGGCCTGTACAGTTTGCATTGGTTTGAAGCTCAGAAATCATCTGATGCCAAGGGAGTAAGAGAAGCTTTGATGACGGGTACTGTTTTTGATGTCATGTCCTTGTTCTGACTCTGAGTCCCCTACTGACACGCATGCATGCAGATACACACTTAAACAGTAGCTCTGCCCTTGTTGGTGAGTGTGCACTGAGCCCCCACCTACCACTCCAGACTGCTGGCTCTGTGTCAGCACCCACATCCTAGACAGGTCAGGGTTAGATCAGGGCTTTTGGTTGGTGTAAGTCTATTGAAAGTCTCCGTTTTCCATACAGAGTGGGCAGTTATCATGCAACAGCCCCCACCCCACAGCTCTGTGAAAGTGAACAGAAAAAGACAAATGAGTTGTATAAATGCAAGGCATGATAGAATAAAAGAGCTTTGCTAGGGAGCTACTTGCAGAATGTCATTCAGTTCACAGCTGCCATCCCATCCTTTCAAACCCCTGCAGTTGAATGTGGAGGCTCGTGTGTGTTTGGTTTATCTCCATGTTGAAGAGCAAGATCAATATATATTTCTTAATAGCCCTTGAAGGGGATTGAACTCAAAAGAAGAAACCAGCCATCCTAATGCCCAGAATCACTAGGAAGATCCTCAAACACATGTGTTTTAAACATGCAATGTAAGTCATGACGTTGCAGTGCAGTGTGGGTGTCAGTGGGGTTAAAACCAAGCGCCAGCCTGCTGAGACCCCTAGTTTCATTTTTCTTTCAAAAACTATTGGGATTGATAGCCCATTTCCTTGAGGAAAGTGTGCTCACAGCATTAATTGACAGGTGAAGGTTGTTAATAGCAAACTGTTCTGTCAAAGCAAGTCAGAGGTGACTCTCCAAGAATAGTCCTTGCCTGCTTCTTTCCTTGGGCCTGGGAAGTGACAGATAACCACCCAAGTGTTTGGTTGGTTGGAGTACTTAGACCCCACCCCTGGCAGGTGTTACATTTAAGGCATGATTTACTGGTCAGTCACATCTGAAGTTGTTACCTGGCCACATGTTAATGCAATTCATGGTGTGCTAACTTTGTGGCTTATCCCTTGTTTTATCATATGGAAAAGGTGTGCTTTGTGGCTGATTTCCATCATACCGTTAATTGAACATGTGGCTGGGCTGGAGCTCCCGGCCACCAGAGCTTGGCTACTGGCTGGTACACGAGGGAATCTAAGATTGAGATCCTGGGCTCCCCCTGCCTTGGCAGTGGGGTGTGATGGGATCTACTGTTGGATCCCGCGTGCCAAAAAGTGCAGTTGTGAGGATCTCTCATCGTGCTTTCACTTGCATGTCTCTCATGGGCCTGGTTGCTGGAATCCTCTTCTCTGCTATCCCCGGAGCACAGCCCTTCTTCTCACCCTCTTCAACTTCTCCAGTACTCTGAGATAGACTAATAGCGAACATTGGCAGCCCTGACAGCTTACAGCACTGCCCTTAACACTCTCTGAATCTGTAGGCTGCAAATTATCCTGAGCTGCTTGTTTTAAAAGGTTTACCTTTTGATAGATGCTGTTTAACATCCTCCCTAGGTACTGTTACCAAATTAAACATTTGTCATCGTTGAATCATTTTTCTACATCAGTTTTCCAAGTACTGAACCCAAATATTCCTTGGATGTATGCCTGTTTGGCATCACGATTGACAGTTTGCCATTTTATCTAATAATTTGATCCGTACCCTTTGCTACGATTCATTTGATTCCTTATGTATTAAAAAAGTCATAGTCTTGTCTTTAACCCGGTTTGTCTTGGATATTTTGTTGCCGTGTTCTAAGTGCCTTGCTTGTTTTATCTAATTAATCCTGCAGAGCCTAGACAGCCTTTGTTTTGATACAGCAAAGGATGTAGATTGGCGTATCTTGACAGTGTCTGTGTGCAGCTGGCTAGCGGCCAAGGAGACCGACATTTTTCTGGTTTGTGTTCTCTCTGATAGCTGAAATATTTTAGATGTTTAAGATGCAGTCGTTTCTTTTCATGGTCTTCACAGTTTCAGGCAGTGTCTGCAATGACAGTGGGGAGGGTAGAGATTACAGAGCAGAAATAACAACCCTGCTGTCTTGGTTGCTAAACGGCAGGGTTCTGCTTTTAAAGTGTGGTTAAAAATGTGGCCACTTTCTCTGCCTTTGCTGTTGTGTCCTGTAAGAGTTTCAAAAGGAGAGAGGATTAAATGAAGCAGTATCTTTATGAGTTTGCATTTAGTTACAGGAAGCCTGGTGGAGCTGAAGCAGAGCCATAAAGGCTGCTTTCAGCTGTAGAAATATCAAGAGAACACCTGGGCCTGTACAAGTTCAAGTACTGCTTCTCTCTCCACTTAGACACTGACACCCTCCTACCTACTTTACCCTCCACTACAAGAAGATTCACTGTGTATAAGGGAAAGGATTTGCATTTAAGTGGGGTTCCTTCTGGAGCTCCAGAGGACTGCCTCTTTATTTTGGTAAAAGCCATGAAATTGTGAGTCTGCAGCCAGGTTTTCATTCTTATTTTCCAACTAGAGGCTCTAAGCTCTAGGCTTCCAACTCACCTGGCCCCATGGGTCACATGAGTAGTGTGACGCCAGTCCATGGGCCAGATCATCTACCTAGGTTTCAGCAAGACCTTTGATACTGTTTCCCATGATAGCCTCTCAGTTATGTTGGGAGTACTGGCCTAGACCAGGCTACAGTGAAGTGGGTTGGGAACTGGCTCAGTGGCCAATCCCAGCAAGTCATAATTGATGGGGTGGCCTCATCCCAGAAGGCTGTCTCCAGTGGTGTACCCCAGGGGTCAGTGCTCAGGCCCATGCTCTTTAACATCTTTATTAATGCCCTGGATGAGGGAGTGAAAAGTGCAGTAATTAAGGTTGCGGATGATACCAAGCTGTGGGGACAAGCAGGCACATGAGAGGGCAGGTCAAGGATTCAGGAAGACCTTGACAGGCTGGTCCTATGGGCTGAACAAAACCATATGAGGTTCAACAGGGACAAGTGCTGGGTCCTTCATCTGTGTAGTTTCATAGTGTCACAGTTGGTAGGGTCAGAAGGGACCTGAGTAGATCATCAAGTCCTACCCCCTGCCATGGGCAGGAAAGAATGCTAGGGTCAGACGACACTGGCAAGGTGTCTATCTAGCCTCCTTTTAAAGACCCCCAAGGTAGGAGCGAGCACCACTTCCGTTGGAAGTTGGTTCCAGATCCTAGGTTCCCTGACTGTGAAGTAGTGCCTTCTGATATCTAGTCTGAATCTACTCTCAGTCAACTTATGGCCATTATTCCTTGTTACTCCCAGTAGTGCTCGGGGGAGCAGGGACTCTCCCATTGCCTGCTGGTCCCCCTTGGCCAGTTTGTAGACAGCCACCAGATCCCCTCTGAGCCTTCTCTTGTGGAGGCTTAACAGGTTCAGCTCTCCTCATAGGGCCTGCCCTGCTGCCTCTGATCATGTGGGTGGCCCTCCTCTGGACCCTCTCGATGCTGGCCACATCCCTCCTGAAGTGCGGTGCCCAGAACTGGACACAGTACTCCAACTGCGGCCTGACCAGTGCCGCATAGAGGGGGAGGATCACCTCCTTGGACCTGCTTGAGATGCATCTGTGGATGCATGACAAGGTGCAGTTAGCCTTCCTGACTGCATCCCCACGTTGACGGCCCATGTTCATCTTGGAGTCTATAATGATTCCAAGATCCTTTTCTGCCTCTGTGCTGACAAGAAGGGAGTTCCCCAGCGTGTAGGTCTGCTGCTGGTTCTTTCTCCTTAGGTGCAGTACCCTGCACTTGTCAGTATTGAAACCCACCCTGTTCTCATCCACCCACCCCTGTAACCTGTCCAGATCCAATTGCAGCCTGTCCCTCCCTTCTAGCATGCCCACTTCTCCCCACATTTTAGTGTCATCCGTGAATTTAAACAAGGTGCTGTTCACCCCCTCGTCCAAGTCACTGATGAAGATGTTGAATAGTGCAGGCCCAAGGACCAAGCTCTGGGGGACCCCACTGCCCACGTCCCTCCAGATTGAAAATGACCCGTCCATCACCACTCTCTGGGTGCAGCCCTCTAGCCGGTTAGTGACCCATCTGACTGTGTAGGTGTCAACACCACAATCTCCTAATTTTTTTAATGAGAATGGGGTGAGAGACAGTGTCGAAGGCCTTGCTAAAGTCCAGAAAGATTACGTCCACCGCGACACCTGCATCCAAGGATCTTGTGACCTGGTCATAGAAAGCCACCAGGTTGGTCTGACAGGACCTGCCTTGAATGAACCCTTGTTGATTGCCCCTAAGCATACACTCCCCTGCTTGCCCCTTGCAGATGTGCACCTGGATAATTTTCTCAAAGAGCTTTCCCAGGACCAAGGTAAGACTAACAGGCCTATAATTTCCTGGGTCCTGGGTATAGGAAGAACCCTCACCATATTTATATGGTGGGTGGTGGTCCACTGGCTGGCACTGCATCTGAAAGGTACCTGGGGGTGTCAGTTGACCAGAAGATGAATATGAGCCAACAGAGCAAACGGAGCTCTGGCATGTATCAGCTGAGGTGTTGCCAATAGATCCAAAGAGGTGTGCTCCTCCCCCTCTAGCTGTGGCCTCACCAAAGCCAAATATAGTATTGCATCCAATTCTGGGCACTGCACTTCAAGAAGGATGTGGACAAGCTCAAAAGGGTGCAGTGAAGGGCCACCCACATGATCAAGGGCCTGGGGGGACAGGCCCTATGAGGAGAGACTTTGGGATCTGGGTTTGTTCAGCCTGAGCAAAAGAAGGCTGAGGGGTGACTTGATAGCCACCTACAAATAGTTTAAGGGAGAACAGCAGGATCTAGGAGACCAACTTTTCAGAAAAGCCCACCCCCCGGATGAAGATGTGGACCAGTGAACACAAGCTAGTCAAGGAAAAGTTTTGTCTGGACATAAGGAAAAACTTATTTTCTGTATGGGTAACTAGAATCAAACACACTTCCAGTGGAGGTGGCTTAGTCACCATCTCTGGCGGTCTTTAACAGGAGGCTGGACAAGTACCTCATTGAGCTCATTTGAACCCAATTACATCCTGGCCATGGCAGGGGACTGGACTTGATGATCTTACAGGTCCCTTCTGGTCCTTCTTTCTATGATTATATCAGGCCCACAGATATCCCCCCACATCTGTTCCCTGCACATGCCGAATCCAGAACATATTGTTCCCAGTCCAGGACATGTGTTGCACACGGTGGCGGTTCTGGACTGGGCACCACATATTGGTCAGCTCTAAGACCCAGGGGCAGTGCTGGAGGCCAAATGATGGGGCTCTGTGGGCTGGATGCAGCCTGCAGGCCTCATCTTTGACACCCCTGCCCTAAGCTACAGACAGGCTTGCTGTTTGAAGCACTCCAGTCAGCGAGGGTGCAAACATTCGTCGACAAAGATGAGCTTCAAAAACAATCTTTGAAAAAAGAGGAAAACCTTTTGAAGCAGTTGACTTGGGAGCTTCTTCAAATGGCTGCACCCCTAGTGGTATGTGACAAGGGGCCTGCTTGGCCCTCCAGCATCCCACTGTGCTCTGCTTCCCTCCCCCTCACATGGGATGTTGGGGGAGAGTGGGGTGGACAGCCAGCAAGCCCTCTGGGAGGCATGTCCTCCTTGCTGGAGCACCATTGCTGCGTGTGCCTTTGTGGCCATTTTGCAGCAGTCTGGGTTGGGGT
>NW_005841975.1:3206054-3219409 GCF_000455745.1 Alligator sinensis | reverse complement strand
CTGAACCGAGTCAAATTTGAAGTACTCCATATTGGGAGTGGGATTTTGGAGCACTTCAAGTGTGTGCCTTTACATAGCCTTTCTCCTTGTTTTGCAAAATCCAGTTGCACCTTTTGACACAGGTGGTCACATCCTAATAGGCCCTAGTCACAGTGGCTACAGCTGCAGCCGCTCTGTGTGTGTGCGCTCTCTGAGACTGCACGCTGTTTCATTTGGGGGTGACGCAGCTGGTGCTCATGGCTATCCCGTGACAATAGCAAGCAGGGGAGAAGCCAAGAACAGAATTTTTAGAAGGTAACGTCTCAAGGCTTTGTGAGATTGAGGTCTCTGAGCATCCTAAAATGCTTTGCACCATCTCGGAGACCGAGGTGAATTGGAGGGTTGCCCTGCTTTGTTTCATGTCCTCCTGGGAGCACTGCTGAGGCCACGGACTGAACTCCTGGGGGAAGTTTGACTTCATCTCTACCAACATCTCTAACTCGTTTGAGCCCAAAGGGAGCAGCATCTAATCCTCCTGCAGTGAGGTCACCTTGCTACAGCCAGCCGCAGCTTGTGCTCCGATGAAGGGTGTGCACGACTGGAGCAAGTAAGCTGTGTCCATTCTGTGTGGAGGGTGGGAAGAAAGCAGTGCACTCTGGTCCTCACAGCCATTAACATCAACTCTTAAAATAACCAGTCATTTAGCTTCTAGAAATCTTAACCTTGCCGTAGGGTTTTGATTCACCTGGCTGCAGGACTGGACCACACACAGCCCAGGAGAATCTCTCCTAGGATAGGTTGTCCCAAGTTGTCCCAGTGAGAGATTCAACCCTAATGTAGCTCAACTGGAGTCACGTGGGACTGTTTGATTTGATGAAGTCTCTCCTGTGTCTGGTTCCTAGAGGTTGTAATGATGCGGTTGAAGTGCAAGGGGTGGATTTTCTGAGCTGCTCTGGCAGTACAAAGGACAGGGAAGCTGGCTTCTATGAGTCTATAGACAAAGCCTTTGCTGGGATGATCTAGCTGGGGATGGTCCTGCTTTGACCTCCTGAGGTCCCTTCCAACCCTTATTTCCTATGAGTCTCTCCTCAGCTAGCCACCCTGTCCCCACTGGAGAATCCCACTGGGCATGGAGCTTCTCGTTGCTGATTCTTAATTGCCCACATTTCACACGCCTGGCACTGGAGTGTTACTGTGCTCCAGCATTTTCCTGGCTGATGCATGGGAGAAAGGATAGAGTTGCCAGCTGGCTATGCTGTATCAGGGCGCAATAAAACCAGCTCAAGGGTCTCCGACATAGTCTCTGTCCTCCCTCCCAGCTACAGCAGAAGTGTAAGGATCCTAGGTTGTGGTGAGGCAGGATTGTAGCTCCCCTCCCTCCTCTGATTATTGCATGCTCTGCTGATCCTGTATTGCATCGACTGCCACTGAGAGCAGCACCGAGGGAGGGCCACGGTGGCATCTTTTGAAATGCCGTTGGTTCGACATGGTGACATTCAGTGAGAGGTACAGGAGGACTCTTCCAGGAGCTGCGAGTGACTTCCATGGCAGGCTCGTTCAGAGAGTCCCTTCAGTGACTGTGCAGTGCTGCTCCAGTCATGCTCTAGCTGCTGATGGATTTTGCAGCTGTGAAATTCAAGATAATTGTAACCGCACAACACAGTTAGGTGATTCCAAAAGTGGGGGAGGAATAAAATTATGTGCTGTGGGAATTTGCCTGGCTTCATTGATGACTCTGGGCGCAGTCATCAGAGCAGGCGGCTTGGGGACCCGTGTCTCATGAATGTGAAGCCAAAGACTTTGTCTCCCTTTTTCTATGCAAACAGACCACATTTTTATGCTGACTCAACTAATAGCTTGTTCTGGGTGACTCCTAGTCTGAATCCTTGTGAAGTAGCACTATCTATATTCTACTGGTTCAATTCACTTGGAGATGCTCAGGAATCAGGTATTTGCCTGCCCAGCTGGCTCAGCATTTTGAAGCAGAATCTGTATTTTGGTTCTGTGCATGCAAGATTGGAAGTTTTTTCTACATGTATTGCCACAGATGTCAGCCTGGCTGAGGGAGACTCCCTGTAGCATTGAATGAAGAGCATTCCTTTAGTTACATGGGGGTTTTTTTAAAAAAAGGAAAAGGCCCCACAGCACTTATTTCCATGACAACAGGAAAAAAATTGCTTGCAATATTTCTCCTCATCAGCCCTGAGAACAATCTGATTGATAATTACATACGGACAAGTGGAGAAATAGCAAAAAAAGGAGGCAATTATATGTTATGGTTTTCTTGTCCTTGGATGACTGTGGCAGGAGTAAATGATCAGCTTTCCTTGTTATCCCTTGCTTTGCCTATAGAGATGACATTACTTTGTTAGGGACAATGAAATGTCTTAGTGCTACATTACTTGTCTGTAGGAGATGTACAACTCCTGCTTTGAGTCTCTTTATTGCTAAATTTACCTTTTCTAAAAGTCACCTATAGTACACACAGTGAACCTCATCTTTTGACCAGTGGTTATGAGCAAAAACCTCTTAACGTAAATGCTTAGATGGCAAATGTAAAGGATAAAGGAACTGGATTGGGAATATTTTATTAGTCCAGGTTTCCGTGTGGCCATGTTCATGCTAGCATAAGTGAATTGCATATCTCAGTTTCCAGTAGTAGAGGTTTTTATCTTCCACCAGAAACTCATCAAGAAACAACATCCATCTCTTCAAGGCAGATTCATTCAAAACGCAGACCTCTTTAAGGTCCCCTCCCGACGTTACCTTTCTTGTGGGATGTACATGAGTATTGGAGAGAGATTTCCACACGATCTTGCAGCGCTCTGTTCCCTCTCCCCACAATCAAAAGGGAGGGGAGAGCAGGATGCCTCCGAGAGCCTGCTCAGGGGCGTGGTATCACAGCTACCAGGCTGGTGACATCTTTTCTGGGTAAAGATCCCAATGTGCAGTGCAGGTTTGCCACAATCTAGCACCTGGGCTAAGTAAAAGACTCGGTGAGCCTACAGCCTAAGGTCCCAGACTGCCGCTGACCCCAGTGATCTGACCCCAGTATTGCAGGCACAGCTGGTAAAAATCCCAGCATGCCGCAGCCTGGGGAACTGATCACCAGTCAGTGGCTTCTGGGCTCCCTGGCTACAGGACCCGGGACCTTTTAATAGGTGAGGGGCTCCCTTGCAAGGGATGGCAGGGGCTGATGGAAGGGCTGGGGAATGGGGGTCCATAAACCAATAGTACCTGCAAGGGTTTACATTCCCTTTCAGTAAGACAACGTTCTGGGCTTATGGGCTTCAAGTTGTTCCCTGTGGCTCAGCCCGGAACAGGAAGCTGAAACTAAGAAGGGCGTTGAGCACAGCCGTGGCAGCTTTTGGCATGTCCATACAGCCAGGCTGCCCTGTCCATGGAATTAGGAGGTAGGCAGCTAAGTAAATATCAAGACATACAATAAAGGGAATGGGAGACGGGCAAAGGGATTAAAGAAAGGACAGGTGGAAACAAGTCTTCAAGGGACCAGGAAAGGAGAAGAGAAAATAAGCTGTGAAAAGGGACCAAAAAAGGCAGAGGATGAAAGAGACTGAGTCATTCGCAGCACTTGTGAGCGGGGCAAGAATAGCGATATTCAGGAGGATGCCATGCTGGCCCATGTTACACCGAGTAACAGAATACCACAGTGAGAGGGCTTTCTTCTAGCATCATAGGACATGCCCAGCAGCACCAGGACAGCCGGGGCATTAGCTTGCCTTCCACAGTACCAGCAGTGTGCATCTAGCATATCGGCAAGCATGGTTGAGTCCCGTGAGGGTTAGTGGCCCTGGGAACTGCCTTCCAGCTGCTCATTTCCATGTCTGCCTCCAAGGGTAGTAGGTCCAAATGGAGCCAAAGGATGAGGAGATGGTCTCGAGGAAAATCGTACCTTGTTTTGTGCTCCTTCTCCCTCACCATCCTGAGCAGGTGCCTTTCCTTTTGATTTCTCAGGATGGAGGGTGGGTTAGCTTCCCCAAGGCTGTGCCAGGAGAGGTCTCACACTGCATCTGAGCCAGAGGGGTTCTTCTTCCCTTAGGTTTGTCTCTAATTTGGACTCAGGCCAGCCTGGAGAGCTGACAGCCACAAGCATGAGCGGCTTGTTTTAATATAACAGCAAATGAAGAGGCTGTACATTTAAAAAAAAAAAAAAAAAAAAAAAAAAAAAAAAAAAAAAAAAAAAAAAAAAAAAATCAGATTGTGTGGATGTCCTAATTTGGGCTGTGCTGTAATAATTGACTTGCTGGTTGCACATCGTGTATTTTCATGTGGAAATGACAGGTTCAGGTAGGGCACCGGTAGCCAGTGCCCTGTGTTTTCTTTCAGCGCTGCTACTGACCTGCTCCATGCTTTCTGGGCAGGCTTTTAAACCACTTTGCCAGTGGTTACATGTGCAGAAAATGTTGTGGCATCTTGCACTTCCTCTAAAAGGTATTGTGAAAGTTAATGTGTGCAGAGCAGTTGGGGAAAGGGCTATTTTAAATGTAAAATAACTTGTGATGAATATGAAACACGTTACATAAGTGACAAATGCGTCATGACCCTCAATTGGAATACTTAATGCGGGAGGATGCACTTCCTACTGTCGCAATAGATTTTTTGGCATACATTTCCTCTCCTGTGCACATGCCCCCACAAACAGCAATTGGTGTCTAGCATTATTGGGGCACTTTTTGTTTAGGGTAAGGTGATCCTGGCCCCTTGAAATTAATGGCAGCACTCTCAGTGTCTTTGAGACTAGATTCCAGGCACCATCCCATCTTCAGGGGGGAATAACATTAGTGGTTTTTCTGATCTGGCATGAGCTGTTGCTATGACTTGCCATTTCTTCTCCAAAGAGACTTGAGATGACCTCAAATCGTGGCGATTCAAAACAATTGGTGGCTGCTCATTGTATTTTAAAAAAAGAATAACCTTTTTATTTTTTATTTTTTTTGGGGGGGTGTGGAGAAATTTGCAGTCTTGTATATGAATAGTTAGTTCTCCTGGAATTTATTTTTGTAGCCTACTAGCTCACATCAGGTCATTGCTAATGAGGAGTGTTTGTTATCATTAGCTCTCAGTATATCTTATAGATAACCGTATTGCTTTAGAACACAAGCAGAAAAGTTTTAATATAGAAACATATTATTATTTAATAAGAGAAGAGGCCTATAACCACACCGAATAGTCCATCTTCTCTTCCTGGAATATTAATTTAATGTTTGTAAAGCAATTTGGGAACATGCATTACGCACTGCAGTAAGTATGCATTACTGATCATCCTGGTTTGTCATTACCACAGCTCTCAGTGCACTTAAAGCCTTGTATTACTTAGTTTGCAGAACAAATAAAGAACCCAGAACAATGACCTGAAGGAAAGCCAGCGTGTCCTCTGTCTAAAGATACTGAGCTGTAGGCTGGCTGTTTCAACCTTGTGGCATTCATCAGTTTAAATGCCTAGCATTTAGTTTGAATTTTAATCTCATTTGGTTTTGTTCTATTTTTTGCAATCTGGTCACTTTGTTTTTCAGGCAAGTTCAGAGTCTGCGTTGGATCCCCAGCAAATCCAGGCCTTTGATCAACTCTGCCGACTTTACCGGGGAACCTCCAGGGTAAAGTGGCTTCCCTTTTTTTTTTTTTTTTTTTTTCCTTTCTTAATTGATCAGGAGTTTGGGGAAAATGCTCTGAGAAGAACACTTGTGTGCATCACAGAGCAGGAGAGGGGTAGAACGCCCTGGCTGTACTTGGCAGACAAGGTTCTTTGGGTAGATGTGATATCTTTTACTCGATCAACTAAATAGCGGGAAAAATTGTTCTTTGCAAGTTTTCAGTCACAAACACCCTCCTTCAGACTGTAATTGAATACTCCAGCCTTGTCTCAGTGTGCTGATGGCAGAGGAAAAAGGGAAGGTACCAGGATATCATCTCTGTCCCCCCTCCTTGGTCTGACAAAGACTCATTAGCACCAACCTTACCACAAAGGAAGAGGAGGGATATTCTTGCCCTCTTACAGCATACAGGCATAAGTGACTGCCACTGTTGCTAAAGAATAGGTTTCTTTTCATCAGAATCCTTTGGAAGACTGCACAGGGCAGATTGCCTACAGGCTATGGAGAAATGTTTAAACAGAAAAAACCTGACCTGGGTTTCTAGATAGACCAGTCAGGCTAGGCACTGTGGAGTTAGGAGGAGGCTGGACACTTGGATGGTAAGCTAGGAAGCCAGGACAATGGGAAGAGGGTGCGTTTTAAGGGTGAAGTTTGCATGTGAACAGAGTTCCTAGGGAATTCAAACCCAAGAAGCAAGCAGACAACATGAGAGACCAGATAATGCTGCTGTGAGGGGCAGAGGCTGCTTCAGATAGTGTGAAGGGACTGGTGATGGGTGCGTGCACAATACCTGCCCCTGTTCTCCTCCCCTACTATGCAATGTACGGTAAAGAGCTGCTGCAAAACTGAACTCTCCTCTCAGGGAAGATTCTTCCCAGCTGGTGGCAGATGAGATAGCAATGCCAGGGAGGCTCTCTACACACCTGCTGTCCCAGCCTGAGGCCTGAGACATGCTTTACCAGCCAGTGACTTGGTCTATAGATAGTCAGTCCTAAGATTTTTGCCTATCTCTGGTCTTCTGGGGTGCCTATACATGAGCACGGAGGCTGCTCTGACACGCTGGAATTCCAGCGCATCAGAGCAGACTTGATCAATTGAGTCTGCTGCAGCATTGCAATTACCTCGCTCCAGCAGCCTCCTGCATCTCATGTATCAGAGTATCCATGCTTTAAAATGGTGGTAGGGGCGCTTAAACTAAAGCTTGTTGAATGAGCTTTAGTTGGTGCCCCCACCCCCATTTTTAAGTGTGGGGACGCTGATGCATGAGATGTGGTGGTGCTTTAATTAGAGCGGCTCTCAGAGCTGGTCTAATTAAAGCGCTGCCCCCCCCCAGCCCTAGAGCACATGTAGAAGTGCCCCTAGTACCAGCCAGGGCCCAATCAAGTTCAGTCCAGGAGGGTATGGAGCAAAGAGGAGAAGCCAGCCCTGCTGGTGGAGAAATGGTGCCCCTGCTATGGATGAAGAGGGGTTCCCCAAGCAGCCTGTTAACAGCTGAGCCCTCCTTTGCTCCTACATCTCTCAGGCCAGTTGCTTCCTTCCAAGGGCCCCAAACAGGTTTGCAGGTCTGCAGAGGCAGGCTACGCTCCTACGGGCAGTTTGTGGCAAGAGGCTCTGCGTGCATTGCTAACAGTACCTTGACGCAGAAAGTCTCCCCCACTCCCCGCCCGCGCAGATGTGATGCTCCGGCAAAGAGGCTGCTTTTCAGGGACAACACGTGTGAAATGGCACCCTCATGCTGTCACGTCTGACACGGAAGTATTTTTTAAATGGCCAGCTTCCATCACCAGAAGACTGATACCAATTCCAGCCACGTCATACACATTAATGCACCATCTCCACTTGCTTTCTGTCAGTGGCTGTCAGCAAAGTGTCCTGGTCCTAGCTTCAAAGAAGGGGTCAAATGTTCATGTGGGTACAAAACATAGGTGTTCCTGACAGCTCTCTAGACACAGGGGCATGTGTCCCCATTTCCCCCCCATACAGTGAAGGGCAGTCGTAACCCCTGGTAGGCCTGGAGAGTTCAAGCCAAGGGATAGCTGCCTAGAGGTGGTGTGGCCAGGATGATGATGCCCTGCTTGCTGGCTCCAGGAGATGCTGCCTTCCATTGGGCCCTTCTGTCTGGAGCTCTGGGCCCAGTTAGTTGCACCAGAGCTGCTCCCTGATCAGGTCTGCTGTGGTTTATGGAGCAAGACCTCTACCCCTCTGTGCTCTGCAGCTGCCCCAGCTCTTTTATCCTGTTGAGTCCCATCACCCCAGAGATGCCTCCTTGGCCTGCAGAACCCCTGTGTGTCCATCCACAGTCACAGGAGCAGTGTGTAACTTCTCCCTGCATGGTCACAGGAGAGACTTCCCTTGGGCCCTCTGTCCCTTCTCCTATCTGCTGATGCAGGAGTGCTTCTGGTCAGGGTGTTGACCCCTTCCCAGACCTGGTCCGTGTCAGCTTCCACTCTCCTTGAGGGCATCCCCGTAGGTGGCTGTGAGAGTGGTTAGGGGTGGTTCTTCAGTAGGTACCACACAATGGGAGGGGGTGGACATTGTTGCTCAAATCATACTGTACAGGAGCATCAGCTTGCCATGCTGACATGGCCCAGCTCGTGCTCTGGGCTGTGGCCAATGGCAGCAGATACCTCAGAGGAAGGTGAAAACAAATCTTCATGGTACACTTAAATGAGCAACATGAGCCCATAGAAAGGCCTCTTCCTGCCACACAGGAGAACTGAAAAGCCTTGGCTGCTGTTCTTGGTGATGTACTGGCCTTACTAACTTCTGTGAGGACTGCTCAGGCCCTGGGGTAGTGAGTGATACATTTCTTTTGTCTCCCAGTTGGCTCTCCTGACAGAGCTGTCCCGGAGTCGTGGTGGAGAAAGGCCCGGGCCTCTCAGCGTCTCGCAAGGCGACTCTGCCCTGAGCAGTGTTTTCCAGAATGAGAATTTCCAGCTGCACCTTGCTCCCCCTCCATTCGCAGAGGAGTAGCTGTCTTCCCTGGTGAGGCCCATGGCGGCTGCAGAGTACTGTGGGACAATTCCTGCCATCGATGCAAGAGACTGAGTGACTGATGCAGAGATCTGTCATGCTTGTTCAGATTTGCGGGTCTGTGCAAACGTGACTTCCTTTTGTGACATTGCTTTGTGATCAGTGGGTTTATAACAATAGGCTATCTCTATTAGGATCCCTCTGTCAGCCTCTTTGTCCTCTGGAAGCTATGAACTCTTTGGCAAATCCATCGGTGACAAGTACAAGGTCTTGGGGCAGCTGTACTAATCCCTGGAGCTACTGTTTCTCCAGTCAGAGTAAACCCAAATGCCTGGAATCCATGCCACGTCCGTTCTTATTCCCAGAGAATGCATACCGTCCCACATGCCAAGTCAGCATATCTTGAGCTGCTGCCTTAACACATATGAGGGAAGTGGATAATTAACTTGAGTTGAATTTCAGTATCAGTAAAAGCAGTAGAGGGAAGAAATTCCTGCCTCATAAGGAGTTTGCAAATACAGAATAGTGGATCAGATAGAAGTGGGTGGTTTCACTGCATGGAGCACCGTGGACCTGGGAGGACTTGTGTGCAACACTCCTGTGAAATTCCATTTCGTAATGATAATAATAATAAAAAAAATCCTGTCCTTTAAGTTCTGTAGTCCTGATGAACAGCTGTTTAAGCCACTCGCACAGTAGAGAGGGGGCAGAAGGGTTGTTTTGACAGGCGCAGCTCTGGAGATGATGGTTCTTCTCATTGCCATTAATCAGAAGTTTGATAGCAGAAGATGCATGACAGTATCCCATCCAGCTGGTTTGGAAGATGCAACCTCTAGTCCCAGGTACTTTGTATTGGCTGATTCCTGATCTGGTTTGGTGCTAGCATTTGCACAGCCTTCTTCCATGTCCAACAGAGCAGAAGTATTACACCAGCTGTATAAATATTGGGCTGGCTGCTTCTAAGACCATGGTTTACATGAAAAGGACTTAATGTTCCTTTCCTCCCCCTTCTTTTAACTCAATGACCTGTATGTGAGTTACCCCAAAGCAAGACTGAGAGCTCCTTTTTCAGCCTTTCCTTCCCGACATATGAGGCTGTAACTGTGACAGAATGTCTCTTCCTCCCCGGTCCCCTCTGAGAGGGTGAGTTGTGCAGATGCAGTTGATGGCTTGACAGTGCTTGAGGACTGACCATATCTGTATTCCCTGGCCTAGGAAATCTCCCAAACACCACACCCGAAGAACAGGGTCAGGTGTAGAAGCAAGAGGGGTTGGTCTTACCGAGGACATAGAAAGAGCTGTCCCCATAGTGAGAGACTATTAACAGAGTCACTTACCCAGAAAAAACAAACACTGCCAGACCAACTAAGATGTAGAGCTGTCCCCAAGCAGTGCTGTTACTGTCCAGGCTGGAAGAGGAAACTAAATAGATGGGCTGAGGATACTGATGCCTGTGTCCCGGGGGTGTGAACAAAAGCCAGTCATGTCTTGCCTCATGGTACATGTACTGTTGGATTCTGGTAGGGAAGTCCTACAGAGGAGGACTGTCATTGTCTGCTCCTGTGAGAACATTCCCCTCTCTTCCCCCTACAACCTGGGAAATCTCCTTCCCAGAAGCATGTTTCCTTTCCCTCCCCTCATGAGCCAATCCCTTTCTTCTTTCAGGGAGTTGCCCCCTGCCTTGTGCTGGGGACAGTGGGGCAGTACGGGACGTGAGGAAAGAGCAAATGTGTGGTCTTGGGGCATGGAGGTTGGGGGAGAAGGCCTGGGTGCAGCACCTGCTGTGGCAGATGGGAGCATGAGGTCCTCTGAGCTCAGAGCCGTCAGGCATAAGTTCCTTCTTCAGCCCTGCCCACATGCTCCAGATCTCCCTGGTCATCAGAATAAGTGCCTTTGAATTGTGCAGGGTTAACTGTGACTAGAGAGAGGAAGGTCCCAGGCTCCAAATCTAGGCCCTCTGCTCAACACCCAGGTGGTGGGCTTGTGCGAGAGAACTGGGAGGGTAGTGGGGAACATGCATTAAAGATAAAGGAGTGATGAAAATGCGCATGACCTGAAATACTGAGACAAAAGTAGAGTAGAACGTGATATGTTGGTGCAAATGCATCGTGGTTGCAGGTGGGTACAGATGCATGTGTGTGTACGTTGGCTACGATTTGTGGAGCTTGTATGACCTTCCTAACTGCTGTATGCCTCCCAGAAGGAATCAATATCCTCTTTGCCCTCGGTCAACCTCCAGAGATGGCATGAGTCAATCATTGAAGAGCATCTTTCCCCTGTGATCAGCAGTTCCCAGTAGATGGTGGGTCAGATTTCAACAGTTCGATTCCAAAGGACACTGGAGTAGCCAAGATTATCGAACTGTGCTCCTACAGAAATAGTAGGCAGCATCCCATGGACAGAGGAGCTGAAGGGGGTCCTGGCAGTTCCTAGGGGCCCTGCTACATGTTCAAATGAAAGCTGGATAGAAACCAGCTATAGAGTTGTTACATATTTTCAAGCACCGAGTTCAAAGCTAGTTGACTCGATTTATATCTGAAGAATAATTTTTTATCATGTGGTCATTACTTTGCATGTGTGGCCAGTCTAAATTTATTACACGATTAACCAGTTAATTGCGTAATATAAGTAACGTGTAGCAGGGGCCTAAAGGGCAGTGTAGTGGAGGTTCAGTACCAAGCCACATAAGACTAGCGGGAGACTTATTTGGCCACATCAGGAGTTTCTTAGCTGCCTGGAAATCAAAGGATACAGGCTGTTTGTGGATCTGGAAGTCATTGTGAGAGTGTACGAAGGAGTAGCAGAACTTCCTCAAAGCAGTTGGGAAAGTGAGGGTGAAGAATGAGATGCAACTTGTGAAGGGTATTAGAAAACAAAAAAAAGAGCTTTTATTAATACTGATGATGATGATAATAACCTCACACCCATAGCCCTCTATTCTCTGCCCATAGCCCCCTCTCCTACAGAGGGTCTGTGGCTTTCTTTAAATACCAGCCAATTGCCAGTCAAGAATGACAGTGGGGGGGAGCTGGGATGGAGTGCCGTCAAGTATCGCCCCGTGCTGCCACTGTTCTGCCTCTCGCAGGAAGCAGGGTGCGGGAGCCAAGGCCAGCGCTGACCTGGGCTCCCCCACCCTCTGTCCAGTTCTCGGCGTGGTTTTGCAATCTCAGTGTTTCCATTAGCCAATCAGAGTGCGAATAATGCGTTACGGACACACAGACTTAGACTTTTATAATATTAGAATTATGCATAAATCCTCCCCTTTCCCCCAACAAACATTCAAGAAGCCATGACAGGATAACAACCAAAGGCCTTGTTCTCAAGATAGGTGCCACCAGCTCTTTGGATCCTGCAGGCTTAATGAGGTCCTTCTCCCTCAGTTTGGGTGGCCAGACTTTTGACAACTTTGAATGATACTAGCTGAACCTGAAGAAATTCATCCCAAGGTGCAGACAGAATGAGCTGAAGATATTTCAGAGTGACTGCTAACAGTATTCTCAAGGTCATGGACAACAGGTGAGGTCCCAGAGGCTTGGAGAAGGACTAACATAGTGCCCATCTTTAAAAGGCGGAAAGGAAAATACAGGGAATGCTAGCTTGGTCACTTGGCAAGTTACCACACCAAATTATAAATTATCTTGTTTGTAAAAACTCTGGAAGAGAAAAGGGGTGTATGTTCACAGTTAGTGTTGATTTGGTGACCAAATCATGCCAAACCAACTTGATGTCCTACTCTAGGCAGATAACTTGGTGGTTGAGGCAAAGGCAATAGGACCTAATATCCCTGCACTTCAGTAAGGCTTTTGCCATAAGTTGCTTGTGATAGTCTCAATTTTGGGCTGTATTAACATCAGTGTTGTATGCAAATCATAGGAGGTGATGGTGCTATCCGACTGTGACAGGGGGCCATCCCAGGACCCGTCACAATGTCAGCCTGCCCACCTGTCTAGGGGAGTCTGCCCTGACTCACCTTGATGTAATGAAGCCAGATGGAAAAAATGCAGAAGGCTCCCCATTTAATGCCCCGATGCCAAAAATTTTTTAAAAAAAACAAACCAAAACGGACTCGATGATCTATTGAGGTCCCTTCCGACCCTAACATTTATGAAAAAAGCCAAAGCCTTCCCGACGACACCAGCGCTGCAGTCTTTGGTTGACCACGTGGATCCTCCTCTCCCTCCTCAGCCCATAGCCTGAGACTGGGAGGATCGACGAGAACACCACCTGTGCCTCCAGACCCTTTAGCCCCGCTCCCAAATCCTTGTAGCGCCTCATGACCCGGCTGGGAGCGCTCCGTGCAGTGTCATTGGTGCCCACATGAATAAGGAGCATGGGATAGTGGTCTGTGGGTTTAAGGAGCTTTGGGATCCTCTCCGCAATGTCCCAGATGCAGGCCCCCGGGAAGCAGCAGACTTCCCGGGCTAAGGGGTCGGGGTGGCAGATTGTCCCCTCAGTCCCCCTCAGGAGGGAGTCCCCCACAACAAACACCTTATGTTTTGTCTTGGGGAGAGCAGGGGCGGGAGCTGCAGTTGGGCCCATGTTGCCTGCGGGGGCCGGCAACTCAGCAGGCTCTGCTGGGGCGGCAAGAGGTGCGTACCTGTTGCTCAGCTCTGGCGGGGCAGGGGCCTTGGTGCGGCGGGCCTTAGGGCCCTTGACCACCTTGGTCCATGCCCCTGGCTGGACACAGCGGGAGGTCCCAAAGTCCTTCTTTGGCGTGGAGGGGGACTGTGGTCTACCCTCTGCCTCCCGGGGGAGAAGGGCCTGGCAGTAGGAGGCTATCTACTGCTCGCA
>NW_005841975.1:3200166-3205602 GCF_000455745.1 Alligator sinensis | reverse complement strand
CGGCTGTGCTGGGGGTCAGCGGGGGGCGCCGCGGCTGCTGGAGGGTCTCTGGGGGGCTTCGGGGGAGCGGGGGCGCAGCGGGCTTTCACCCGCGCGTCTCTCACCGCTTCCGAGCCTAACTGGGGCTTTTTCCCTGTCGGCGGGCCCTTTTAAACTGAACTGTTAACATACCTGGACCTCATTCTCCTTCAGGCCTCCCACTAAGCCCCAATATCATTTAGGCCTTGGGCCTTTCTGGCCCCTGTATTGTTGCCCAAGCCTCACTCTTTGGCATTGGGCCTCAGGCTTTCCTGGCCTCCATATTGTTTCCCAAGGCTGTTGCTTTTCTCTCAGGGTGCGCTCCCTTAGCCTTTCCCCTTCACAGGGTCACCCATAAAGCAGTGGGGGCTGAGGCTTTCTGGCACCTCGCTGGCTTTCACTAGGGAGGCACTGGTGTGGCATTTCCTGGGGACTGCCCTGCTACTAGCAGCCCCCACCATACCATGCTCTCCAGCAGGATGTAGTTTTAGGTCATGCCCCAGGACCACCACAGGCCAACCTGCCCTGGTCTTTCCTCCCCTCACTGGCTCCGGGATGTTCTCCCTGGGCTACTCACTCCTGGGCACTCTGCTGCAGCCTCCATCTCATCACCTACCCTTAGTCACTGGCCCCTTCACTCTCAGGCCCCTTGTAGGCTACCTCCCATCTGGTGGCTGAACTTCAGCCTCCGTCATACCAGCCTGCTTGCTGGCTGACCTCCTGTCCCCCCACTCTCCCCAATCAAAGGATCCTCCAGCCTGTGTTAAGCTCTGGTCCTGCCTCCAGGCCAGTCGGGGTGCCAGTAGCTCTCCACAGCCCTGGCCTGCCCCTCGCAGTGGACTTCCATGCCCTTCAGCCTGTCGGCCTTGGCCCCCTTGCATTGACCAATTGAGAGTCTGAGGATCAGTCTGGCAGCAGCTGACCTCCCTACTCAGCAGGGGTCCCCCCTTGAGCCCTACCATACAGCCATCAACTCCCACCAGGCCTGCCTCGTGCCCCAGAGATCTTCTATCCAGCAGCCCTTTACTCCACTGGATTCATCTGAGCCCCTGGCCTCAGTCCCAGCCAGTTCCAATCAGGGGCTTGCCCAGCCCCTCAGTAGGCCCATGCTCTCTAACCCCTTTCCTAGGCTGGCCTAGCTCTCCTTAGCCCCATAGCCGTTTCCTCGGGGCTTGGGACCCACCCCACTGGGCCCCTAGGAACCTCCTCCATCCCTATAGCTCCTGCCCTGACCTCCAGCATGTTCCTGGGAGCAGAAGAGCTCCAGCTGGGTGATGCTATTTCAGCATCATCCCTGCAGCACCTGTTGGCTCTGCTCCTCAGGGCCAAATCTTATACTGTGGTTGCTCAACCCTGCTCCAGTGAGGTAGCCTCCTAGCTGTCATGTGACCACCTGATTGCCTCCGCTGTCACCTGCAGGCTGCCTCTCAGCTTGCTCAAGCCCTTAAAGTGTCAAGCACCCAAAGGTGTGCCGCCACACACATCCCCGCTTAAAATACTTCTGTGGGGGGAGGAGGGTGTCCCTCTGCCGCTCCACTTGCAGGCTTGTCTGCAGCCTGTACAAGCCCTTGAAGTGGTGAGCACGCCGATGGTGCCCCTTCTCACCTACTCAGTGCTGGTTACAGCTCGACTGCATCCAGTTTTGGACACCATATTTTAACACGGCTGCAAAGAAGCTGGAGGGACTCCAAAGGCAAGAGACCCAATTCATAGTTTCATAGTTTCTAGGGTCGGAAGGGACCTGGGCAGATCATCTAGTCCGACCAAACCTTCCCTCCGCCAGCTTGTGACCGTTATTCCTGGTTACTCCTGGTGGCGTTTGGGGGGACAGGGACTCCCCCAGTGCCTGTTGATCCCCCCTGACTAGTTTATAGCAGGCCACAAGATTCCCCCCTCAGCCTTCTCTTCTGGAGGCTGAACAGGTTCAGGTCCCGTAACCTTTCCTCATAGGACCTGCCCTGCTGTCCCTTGATCATGCGAGTGGCCCTCCTCTGGACCCTCTCGATGCTGTCCACATCCCTCTTAAAGTGCGGCTCCCAGAACTGGACGCAGTACTCCAGCTGCGGGCTGACCAGTGCCGCATAGAGGGGGAGGATCACCTCCTTGGTCCTGCTTGAAATGCATCTGTGGATGCACGACAAGGTACAGTTGGCCTTCCTAGCTGCCTCCCCACACTGCCGAGCCATGTTCATCTTGGAGTCAATAATGACTCCAAGATCCTTTTCCACCTCCGTGCTGACAAGAGGGGAGTTCCCCAGCCTGTAGGTATGGTGCCGGTTGTTCCTCCCCAGGTGCATCACCTTGCACTTGTCTGTGTTGAACCCCATCCTGTTCTCCTCCGCCCATCCTTGTAACCTGTCAAGGTCCGACTGTAGCCTGTTGCTCCCTTCTATTGTGCCCACATCCCCCCACATCTTGGTGTCATCAGCAAATTTGAACAGGGTGCTTTGCACCCCCTCATCCAAATCACTGATGAAGATGTTGAACAGGGCGGGGCCGAGGACCGAGCCCTGCGGGACCCCACTGCCCATGTCCTTCCAGGCCGAGAAGGACCCATCCACTACCACCCTCTGGGTGCGGCTCTCTAGCCAGTTGGCGACCCATTGGACTTTGTGGGTGTCTACGCCACAGTCCCCCAGTTTCCTAATGAGAACGGGGTGAGAGACAGTGTCGAAAGCCTTCCGGAAGTCCAGGAAGACTATATCCACTGCTACCCCTGCATCCAATGATTTAGTGACCTGATCGTAGAAGGCCACCAGGTTGGTCTGACATGACCTGCCGCTGATGAACCCGTGCTGGTTGCCCCTGAGCATGCATTTCCCTGCTGGCCCCTCCTGGATGTGCGCCAGAATAATTTTCTCGAACAGCTTGCCCAGGATCGAGGTAAGACTGACTGGCCTATAGTTTCCCGGGTCCTCCTTCCTCCCCTTTTTGAAGATGGGAACCACGTTGGCCCTCTTCCAGTCCTCTGGCACCTCTCCAGAGCACCACGAGTGCTCATAAAGCTGTGCCAGGGGACTCGCAATGACCCCGGCCAGTTCCTTTAGAACTCTAGGGTGGAGATCATCCGGACCGGCTGACTTAAAAACGTCCAGCCCCTCCAGCAGCTCCCTAACTAGATCCTCACTTACCCTGGGCTCAGGTGTGCCTCCCTCGGGGCCCGATGGGGGCCTAGCAGGGAGGTGGCAGTTCTGGTCCTTACTGAGGAAGACAGAGGCAAAGAAATCGTTAAATATGTTGGCTTTGTCGTCTGGTGTGACAACCAGATTCCCCGTCGCGTCCTGCAAGGGCCCCACATTACCTGGGGCCTTCTTTTTACTCCCTATGTATTTAAAAAAGGACTTCTTGTTGTCCTTGATCCGGGAAGCTAGTCCCAGTTCCATCTCTGCCTTGGCCTTCCTAACTACCCCCCTACACCCCCGAGCAACTGCCGAATAGTCCGAATTGATAAAGGAATTGGGATACAAGCCATAGGAGGAAAGGGTGTGAGAGCTAGGTAGGATTAGTCTGGAGAAAAGGAGATCAAGGTGAGAGCATTGACAACAGTTTTCAAATACTTGAATGGCTGCCATAAAGAAGCCAAGCTCAGGATGAAAAGCAATGGGTTTGAACAGCAGCAGAACAGATGTAGATTAAATTTAGGAAAAATGTCCTAGCTGTCAGGAACTCATTGGCCAGGGCTGCTGGGAGATCTCCTTCACTAGAGGTTTTCAAGAACAGGCCAGACAGGCAGCAAGCAGCTGTCTTGGATGGTTCAGGAATAGGGCAGCCAACATCTGTGCCAGGGCTTGAACGACCTTTGAAGGACACTTAAGGTCCTTTCTAACTCTACGATGCTATGACGGATGTATTTGGTGGGAATGAGAAGAGAAATTCCACTGTCAGGTTTTCTTTTTTCCCCCCTGTGCATATTTAGCTCAGTGGGAGTCTGGCAATTAATTATCTTCCTCTGTGATATATGAAGATGAGTCCCATATACACAGGTGTAGACTGTATAGTGTTGTAGCATACATGCATGTGTGTGTGGGCACAGGTATATGGCCACATACCCATGGTGTTGTGTAATCAGATTGCAAAACCATGATGGGTAGAGCCTTTGGTCCACATGCCTTTGGTCCTGAGGCAGTTAGACAGCAAAACTCACCCCTGGTGATTCTGGTCCCTGGACTGTGAGGACCAGATGCGAGCACAGCCCTGCCGTGGGGTGACAGGGGTTGAGCCCAGTAGTCTTTGCAATGCAGAGGACATTTGATGCACAGAAACATAAAATCAGGAAAGTGTGTGTGTCTGTGCATGCAGTTTTCAGACACAATTAATTATACAGGCGAGAGGGAAGGCAGCTCTGATAAAACTTTAACTAAGCTGTGTTTTTCCCCCTACATTAGGCTGAATAATAAGCCACCTGCTAATTTCCAGGCATGATGGGGGAAGAGTCCAGCCCTTTCATGTTCAAGGAGGGGAGCGTCACGTGCTAATGCGCTGCTGTGATAGCGCAGGAGACAAAAAGGCGTTCCTGCTATTTCCAGATGAAAGGCCTCTCAAGCTCGCTGTGCTGAAATGCCCTTTTAGCCTCTGTCTCTCTGCATTAAAGGGTCACATCTCCCACTCGCAGCCAGTTCAGCTAAGTAATTTCAAAGACATTTCTATTCAACTCAGATCAATGTGTTGGGTCTGTAACACTTTTGTCTTCTTGCTGCAGATGGTTTGGGGGTGGGGGGAGGGATGATCCCTTTGGCAGCCTGGGCTATTCATGGCCAGATGGGAGTTCTGTTCACCTTGTCTGACCATCACAGGCCATTGAGTTTCACCTAGATACATTTTATTGAGCCCAAAGTGTTTAGTCAAACCAAAGCACTGGTGTTCTTAGGGTACTAAATTGTGTTTCAGAGGCAGAGACTGGAAGAGGCTAATAGTGCATCCTCTGCAATGACAACTGGCTGGTTAGGTGGGACAGGCTTAGATGATCTCAGCAGTTTGTTCTGGGAGAAGATACTTTCTCCACCCTGAATTTGGCTGTTAGCTCGATCCTGAGTGAGAATTAGAAGCACCTACCAGGAATTTGAGAGTTTGCATGTTCTGTGCCTCTGCAGCATTTTGGTTCGCCTTGTCTGGTGGCCTGTCTCTAGCTATGATCACTTGCTGATGCTTCAAAGGAAAACCAAAAAAGACCCCAGACCTCAGAATGTGTGTCCAAGTTTGCACTGGCGGGGGGGATTCCTGTCTTCCCTCACTAGGTGAATGACTGAAAACCTGAAGCATGAGAGGTGATGCTGACCATTGCCTTCATACAGAGCTGCAAGTGTTGAGAGCACTGCAAGCATCTTGTTGTCCCCAAAGGACCGGGTGTGGCTGGGATGAGTGTGGGGGCTCAGGGCATGTCTACCCCACATCTCCAGTGCTTCCAGGAAGGCATATCCT
>NW_005841975.1:3193917-3200135 GCF_000455745.1 Alligator sinensis | reverse complement strand
CGTGGCGCCCATTCCTGCTTGCATATGATTAACCCAACGATGTGGCGATGAAGTTCTCAAGATGTTGGTCTCTGGTGCATCTGAGCACAGGCGCTGGGAAAGCTACTTCAGTATGTATCCACCCTCACCATCGGGCAATTGCATCTGATTTCAAGGATGAGTTTGTCTGACTCCAGTTTTCCTCACTGGGTCACACTGGGCCCTTGTCAGCAAGGCTGGAAGAGCCTGTGTTATCGGAGATCTCCAGAGGGGCAGCAGCACACGTAGTGAGCAGGTCACCTCTCCAAGGCCTTTTTCATAGGATAAATGTCTGGAGCTGCATGGTGTGATGGCTTGCTTGTATGTCCCTCTTGAGCCTCTCTCCAGCATGTTGTCCTCACCACAGGAATGATGTCACCAGAACTGGACAGGTCTCAGCACCAGCTCAGCACTTCCCAGATGCACAGGCATAGCCCACTGGTGCTCCACATCCATGGATGCCAGCCCTTTCCCCCACAGCATGTCCCTGAGAGCTCACATTGAAGCCATTATCTGTCATGGCCCTGACATCCTTCTCTGAGTCTCTGCTTTCCAAGGCAGCCCCCTGTCCTTTAGGTGTACCTGCTGTTCCTGTTTCTCAACAGGACTGGATAGTGTTAAAACTCATCTCACTAAATCGTGACCCCTTAACCAGGGGACTCGGCTCACACTACCATTCCAATTATTTACTGCCCCAGCCAGCTCTGTGAGCCTGCAAAGCTAGTGCATCGTTGTCCAGTTTGCCAATAAAAATAAATACTGTTGGAGCAGGAGCCAGCCCCTTGAGGTCCCTTTGTGAAACAGCCCTGCTGGTTGCGGCCTTCCCATTAACGACTATACGGTGAAGCCTGTATATGAGGCAGTTTATAATCGATCTACCATGTGCCCTGCTAACACCATAAAATGAAAGCTTTTCATCAGCTTGCAGTGTGGTACTAAGTCAAATGCCTTTGAGAAGTCCAAGTATCGCCTCTCAACTCCACTTGTCATCCTGTCGGAAAAGGCAACAGGCTGGATTGACAACACCAGTCTTCTCCTATGCTAGCTGGACTGGCCCTATTTTTTTCAGCCACTGAACAGTTGCTGATAGAACCGCTGATGATTGTCCCCAATCCAGGGGAGGCAGCTGCGCGGACACCAGCAGGAGAGAAGGGCAAAGTGAGGTGGGCCTTCTCTCGTGTACATGCCCTCAGTACTGTAAGGCCTATTTCAAGGCCCCATTTAAGTGCATAGTTTGTATTGAAAAGTAATTCCTTGAGACAAGTGCTGCTACAAAGGCTGTCGAGGATGCTCAGTTATCAAGCACCACTGCAGGGGGGGAAGGCAGGAGAAAGAGCAGCATCCCATGAGTTAGGTGCTGGAAGGGGCAGGGAAAGGTGGGGTGGGAGGGGGAAAGTTGGCATTAGCAGAGCTTAGAGCCTTGGTTCTGCCCTTCCAGTGCCCTGGGGAGCAGAGCTGCTGGGCTTTTCTGGTGGTGTGACCCAGATACAAACACCTAACATACACATGGGCCATCCCACCTCACACAGGAGGAAAGCTGGTACATGGAAGGTGTCTGGGGAATGCAAGCACTGCCTAGCCCTGTTACGTTACTCCAGAAGCTGTGGCACCTACCAGAGCCCCTCTGTCAAGATGTGCCTGACTCTTCAATCTAATAATGCTCTGACTAATACCACCTGGCTCTTCCAGTGCAATGGTCAGCCATGCAGGTGCAAGCACTTTACCAATCAAAGTCAAGACCCTTGAAAGTCAGGAAATGCAAATTGTAAGTTACCTTGGCAACCCTAATCCACCCCGCTTGTGCATACTTCATGATATAGCTTCAGCCACTTACTTCCAGGCTGTTTCGTGCGTGGCAGGATGGCAAATGAAATGATCTCTTCCTGAAAAGCTCCCAGTCCAGGCCTGCATGCACTGATACACATGGTGAGTTTTACCGGTGAGCATGATTCTTTGGGACTCTGTGGATAACCAGCCATCAGTGAAGCTGCTTTGCTGGTGTGTCTGAGATGGGGCCCTTAGAGGCAGTTCCCTGCAGCAGAGAATCACAGTCAGCCAGGGCCAGCAGGGACTTCAAGAGGTTATGTAATCTACTGCAACACCCTCCTTGTTGGCATTGACTTAGCCTGAGATTGTAATGGGGCCTAGAGAGACCAGGGTAATTTAGGGAAGTCAGTTATCCAGCTCCTTTTGCAGCCCTTGCTTGTCTTCTGTCCAAGCATTTTTCTCAATAAACATTTTATTTCTGATTTCCCCATTCCAGCCATCGGTAAGGTCTTCTCTGCTACAATGACAGGTGGGAAAAACAAAATCCTCAAGGAAAGAACAAAAGAATAAAGGCACCTCTCCTTCCCATGTGCAATCCTTCCCATTACATTGGTCACCCTCAAAGGCTTTCAGAAGAGCTACTGCTAGAAGAGCCCAGAGGAAGTGATGGAGTCAGGAGAGGCATCAGGAACAATGACTGTGGTCAGCTGTAACAAGTGTGAGCAGAAACCCGCATCCCCAACTTGTGCACTCATTTAATAGAACTGGGGAGATGATTTACTAGAAGCAGGTGGATGGGCTGCCCCCTCTTGTCTTTGTGGAAACCCTGCTGAAATCTGCCAGTACAATATGAGCCCAGTTTTGTGCAAGTGAGGTCTAGGGCAAAACATAGGGTTAGTGTGCAGGTGGAGGCCGAGGTGGGTTGGGTAGCCACATTTTACTTGGACTGAGCCAGGGGAGGGACCCTTAGACAGTGGTGATGGACTTCTGCTGAGGCTGAGTACTGGCTTTCAAGTGCCCAGACCCTAGCCACAGCTTGTAGTCATAGCAGAAACAGCTACTGGAGCCTCAGAAGAGAGGAAACCTTGTTGCACAACTGGGAGAAAGGGAAGGGCTTAGTGCTAGATCCACAAAAGGTCTTAGGCACCTAAGAGATGTTTAACTCCCATTTTAAAACCAACCTTTAGCTCCTCAACCTCTCTCCACCCCACTGAAATGATGCCTCACCCCCTGGGGCCTAGATTAGCTGGATTGGAAAACTGGGCTGGCGCTAGCAGGATAAAATTAAGTGCTGACAAATGCAAGGTGCTACATCTCAGGAAGAATCATCAAAAATGCAAATACAGAATGGGTGACCCCTGCTGGGACAGCACACTATGGAGAAGGGTCTGGGAGTCTTGGTAGCTCACAGACTCCATATGAGTCTGCAGTGTGAGGCAGCTGCACAAAAGGCATACAATTTTGGGCTGCATCAATAGTAGCATTAAGTGCAAGACACGGGAGGTGATAGTGCCTGTCTACTCAGCACTGGGTAGGCCTCATCTGGATACTGTGTGCAGGTCTGGACTCTACACTTCAAAAAAGGCTGTGGAGAGGGTAGAGAGCGTCCAAAGGCAGGTGACAAAAGTGATCAAGGGCTTGGAAGACAAGTCATATGAGGAAAGGCTGAAGGAGCTGGGCATGGTCAGCTTGCAGAAGAGGTACCTAAGAGGGGGCAATGACAGAAGTCTTTAAATGCATGAAGGGCTGCCTTAAAGAAGAGGGAAAACACCTTTTCTCTCTTGCTATGCTCTACAGGACATGGGCCAATGGCCTGTAGTTGCAACAAAGCAGGTTGAGCTTGGATATCAGGGAAAACTTAGGTTTTAGAGCAGTGAGGCAGTAGAATCGATGCCCAGGAAGCTGTGGATGCCCCCTCCTTGGAGGTGTTCAAGAAGAGGTTGGACAGCCACGGGTTGGGGATGATTTAGGAGTAGCTGTGCCTGTGTTCTACTATGTGCATTTTCCAGGCTTCTGGACTTTGCTGTTTGCTGTATGGAGCCAGGAGGGGTTTTTCCCTGCTCCTGCTGGTAAATGTGTTAGGATTTTTTAAGCCTTCCTCAAAGACAGTAGGTGTTGGCTGCAGCCAAGGTTGGGGATTTTGTCTGGGTTATACCAATATTCTTGCTGGAACATAAACCTGGAATATCCTGGCTAGGGGGTCTTGCCCCTTTGCACAGGGTCCAACTGATCACCATGTTTGGGGTTGGGAAAGAATTTTACCTCGTGGTCAGATTAGTATGGACTGGCGGGGCAGGGGGTTGCTTTCCTCTGTAACAGGGACATGGTCCTCTTCCTAGGATCTTGAGTGTATTTTAACAACCTTTTACAGAAGTAGGATGTTGACCATTGTGGTCCCCCTTGTTTACCTGTAGCAGATCAGGGTGTTATGCCTTCTGTCATGTCAGGGTCAACTGTGTGGTTTTGCCCAGAGGTTAGATGATGGATTTTTTTAGGATGGTTTGGACAGGGGTGATCCTGCCTCAGGCACAGGGTTACAGTAGGTGACCGCCAGAGGTCCTTTCCAGCCCAATGCCTCGGACTCTATGACCACTGATCAACTTTGGCACTGCAGCCGTGTCATTGTCATTCCTCACTTTTAGGCATCGTGTTACTTAGTGGAATCTACCACCCTTGGGAAGTACCCAAACTCCCCCTACAACGCACAGGGAAAAGGATTTAGGATCGACGCCCCAAGTGCCAGCATGGAGAGCCAGGAGCTGCCTTGGTGGCTAATAGGAACTTTTAAGGAGCAGGGGGCATGGAGGGGCATTAAGCAGCTCACCTCAGAGACCCAGGTTTTTGCTTATGGCTCCTGGAAAGTGTCTCCATCCACTCAAAGCCCTGAATGTGTCCTGGAGTTAGTGCCTATCTCCGCTTGTTCTTCCAAAACAGCGCTGGAGGCAGCAGTGGTGGCCTACCCCTTTTAACCAGGTCCAGCTGTGAGAGTCCTCATCAAGGAGGCTGGAGACCCAGAGTTACATTCTCCCTTCTGTCTGCTATCGGACAAGGAGGACACCAGGGAAAGCTGGGGGTAACACTGGCACAGCCTTTCTGCCATCAGTGGACTGAAAGACAAGGAGATTATCAAAGAGCTAGAAGCCAAAGCCCTGTGTGAGCAGGATGATGAGTAGGATATCATCTCCAAGCTGAGGCTAAGAGCATGGTCAGGAAGCAGAGAGAAAATGAGAACTCAGGACAGATGGCACCTAAGCAAAGCAGCAGGATCCAATATGCTGAGTAGGAAGCGTGCTATAGACCGATAGCCCAAAAGAAGACAATCCTGATGACAGTAGCCTGGAAAGGCAACCCACAGAACTGTGTGAGCTGCAGGATGAGCTCTCCGATCACCTGTCTGAGCAAAGTCCTCCCCATGGTTCTCAAAAGTCAGAGTACAGCTATTGGAATGGCTGTCAGAGGAACACACCATACTCCGCAGAGGTTGAGACATGGTGCTGCAAATCCAGTGCTTCAGGTTGATCCTGAGTAAGTAGAGAGAGGGGCAGGCAGGAAGGTTTTCTCCTATCTCAGCAGCTTCAAAAAGGGAAGCTGCCAAAAAAACATTTGCAAAGAAGCAAGGTATCTATCTGGCAGTCCTGATCAAGAGGGAACAAACCACCTGGATTGAGATAATGGCTGGCAGTAGACAGGGAGAGACAGTGCCATCCTGTACCTTTTGAAGCTATCTTGAGAGAACACAGAATCACTGAAAATGAGGGCTGGAAGGGAGCTCAGGAGGTCATATTTAATCCAAACCCCTGCTCAAAGCAGAACCAACACCAACTAGATCATCCCAGCCAAGGCTTTGTAGAGCTGGGCCTTAAAATCCTCCAAGGATGGAGATTCTGCAACTTCTTTGGGTAACATGTTCCAGTGCTTCACCACCCTCCTAATGAGAGAGTTTTTCCTAATATCCAACCTAAACCTCCCTTGCTGCAACTTGAGCCCACTGCTCCTTGTTCTGTCATCTGCCATCACTGAGAATAGTCCAGCTCCATCCGCTTTGAAACCACCCTGCAGGGAATTGAAGGCTGCTGTTAAATCCCCCCCCTCAATCTTCTCTTCTCCAAACTGTCATGACCCAATGATTGTGTGTGCGCTTCAGCACTGCAGAATTATTTCCCGCCACATGGAGCTTTCTTTGCATGGTGCAATTCTCAGCTGCAGAGAGAAAACCCCGGTGCAAAGGAGTTCCCGCCACCCGTATGTAAATTTGTTTCCCACTATTGGCTATTTCTAAATTATTCCCACGTGGTGGCTAGCGATTGGCTTGCTAGTCGTATAAGAGGTTTGAGCAGTTTCCGCCCAAGTTGTAGAGGACTCCACAACCATCTCGTGGGGACTCTGAGCACGCGGCAGAGTAATAGAAACTTTGTGTGTGTCTCAGAGGAGTT
>NW_005841975.1:3188092-3191266 GCF_000455745.1 Alligator sinensis | reverse complement strand
GCCTGATCAACCACCAACCTCTTCCCGTCTCGTTCGTTAAATTCTTAAGACGTATCTACAGTTTTTGCGCGCTCGTCAAGGGTATCCAGAGCTCTGTCGTGTTTGTTTTTGCGGAGCCTAGAAACTCCGTGCGTGTGTCTTCGGTAGAGCCTAGCAAACTCCACTTGTGTTTGTCTGTAACTGCAACTCAAGAAAGTTTTTCCTGCCTGCACCGCGACCACCTACGGTGTAAGTAAAACAATCTTTAATTAACCGCTATGAGTCCATGCCTAATTCTAGTCCGTCGTGCCAGAGTCCCCACCCTACCATTGCGGGCTCCCGGCCACAGCCCACCGCGCGCCCCTGAAAGCCTCGGACTGCTCCCGGCCCGCACACAAACTAAAGAAGCCCAGTTCCCTCAGCCTCTCCTCACAAGTCCTGTGCTCCAGCCCCCCCAAACATCTTTGTTGTCCTCCGCTGGACTCTCTCCAACCTGTCCACATCCTTTCTATATCGGGGGCCCAAAACTGGACACAGTACTCCAGATGTGGCCTCACTAGTGCTGAATAAAGGGGAATAATTACAGCTAGCTAGATTGATGGACCAAGCCACAGCAGTCATAGTTTCATAGTTTCAGGGTCGGAAGGGACCTAATAGATCTTCTAGCCCGACCCCCCGCCAGAGCGGGAGAACAACCCAAAAAAAAAAAAAACCACTCACCCTAAAAACAAAAACGGGACTCAAATGAGTCCAGCCAGGTAAGTATCCAGCCTCTTCTTAAAGATCCCCAGGGTAGGGGCCAGCACCACCTCCCTTGGAAGTTGGTTCCAGCTCCTAGCCGCCCTAACTGTGAAGTAGTTTTTTCGGAAAACTACTTCACATGGCAAGGAAGTACACAGCATGGAGAACAACAACCTGAAGTTCACTGACAGCACTCATTTCCTCCTTGTAGAGGATAAGACTTGGTATGAGCAGGTCAGTACCCTCCAAAGGACCAGCAAGGAATGTGATTTTCATATCAGTGCAATTGGGTGAATACAGTCATCTTCTATTAGAGAGCAAGTAAGAACTATGCAGAGGCAAACCTAGGCAGCAGCAAAGCAGACACCTTCGTTTCCTTGGGAAGCCTTCTCACTTGAGACAATGCTTGCTCTAAGGAGGTTGGAAAGCATCTGGCACAGCACCTCGGGTGATGGGAAGGTATTTTCCTAACATGCAAAAATCATGCTGCTCAAGTTGTGCATGTTCTTTATCCCCCTGTATGCAGCAGAGACCTGGATTTTTCAAGGAGACTGGCACATGACCCTGCTGGCATTTGGGATGCAATATTACAGATGATCACTTGGCATAAGCTGGGGAGATTGCAACAGACAGGAGACAATCGGAAAAAGGGTCAGTGTGAAAGAGGTGGTTGCTGATAACGACACTAGAGTTGGAAGAGCCTGTTTGGAAACAACCACTGGAGGAAGGACAAGCACCTGCTAAAGCTGGTGGTCTTCAGGGTGACAAAGGCCACTGGACCAGCCATGCAGAGGCCTAAAAATGCTGTGGTGAAGTGAAAAGCAGAGCAGACAGTCTGAGCATAGCAGATAACTTCCATCATTAGACTATGGGACAGAAGTAGAAAAGAAGTCCTGAGGGGTTTGAACTCGCATCTCCCACCTCTCAGGTGAGTGCTGTAACCACCCAGGTATGCTGTGGTAGAGTGTGCTCAGTCCCTCCTGTTGAACCTTTTGCATTTTGCATGGAACAGTTAAATATGGGACTGGACTTGATGACATCGGCAGCTTCTGCTAGTGCTATATAGGTATTGGCCAGAGTGTAAGTGGCCATGACTCTTAAGCCTTCTGGATAGGATACTTTCCTGGGAAAAGAAAGATGTAGGTCTGGGCTCTGCTTCAATGAACATTTAATATAACATTTTAAAATATTCATTGGAGCAGGGACTAAGCCTTTGGTCTTCCCTGTGCTTGATCCAGTAGACTAGTGATGCACTCTTTTAAAATATTCATTGGAGCAGGGACTAAGCCTTTGGTCTTCCCTGTGCTTGATCCAGTAGACTAGTGATGCGCTCTTTCCCCCCCAGGCCACCAAATGAATATGTAATTATTCCATACAAAGTGGAACAACTTCATCAGGAGAGACTGTGAGAACACTACCCTACAACACCCTTCAGGGGGACTTGCATGTTCATTGGGAAGCAGATGAATTGGTTTGCAGATTTCTTACCTGAGGGTCAATGTGCCTTCAGACTGCAGCACCTGTGTTGCATTGGGTGGACTAAACCAGATCTTTGTACTTGTTGTGGATGTCGTTTAAAAAGGTAGGCAGAGATACACGTACACATATTATTAAGCTAATTTACTCCTATTTCCCTCTAATTAAAGCTAGAATAACCCAATGATCAAATTAGGGTCACAGTTGAGGTTGCATAAATATATCAATGAGTTCAATTAATCCAATCAAATTAATACAGTAGGTAATCAAATACAATTAAGAGGCTGATGCTAGAAGGAATCATTTAGTCTGTCTCCCCCAAAAAACCCAAAACTCACAGGAACCCATTTCAATCAAGACCCCAGCAAGTTGGGCATACTATCCCCACTGGTGAAGGACACAGATGCCTAGAAGGTAGGCGGCTACAGGACCAAAGTGTTCATTGTGATCATAGACCTCTACCAACCTAAATCACCCAAGCAGGGGTTACTTTTGTCACGGTGTGGCTTTAGGAAGTATAGCGATCCAAGTGTCCCTGTGACTCCCTTTCAGCACTTCTCCCTTTGCTCTCACCCATTGTACATAGTTGGTATTCATAGTTTCTCCCTTCACAATGCTGAAATGCTGAATCTTTCCATAGACTTCACACAGAGGCCATGGCTAAATCAGAAACAAGAGCAGTCTTTGTCTGGCACAGTGTTTTGACTCAGAAAAAATCTACTGACTAATTTGATGACTGGTGTTTACTCTGAGGAAGCTATTAAAGGTGCGGGTTCCACCCACGTGCGCGCGCGCACACACACACGCTAATGACAAAAAGTAGCGAGAGCTGACAGTGCGCCACCATTAAAACAAAAGCAACTCTAAAGCAGTTGAACTTCTTCAGACTGGTCACCCACATAGTGGTTGCTTGTAAGCTGGAGGTTGGCAGAGGGGGCTGGATTTGTGCTCGTTATGCTAATGGAGGGTGTTTTGTCA
>NW_005841975.1:3178542-3188082 GCF_000455745.1 Alligator sinensis | reverse complement strand
CTGATGGCCTTGCTGCTGGCTCAGCTCTTTCACCTCCTTCCTCTGGCTGACCTGTCTAGGATGGGGGGATGCATGTGGCTTTAGGCAGTGATGGTGGCACAAGAGAACAGCTTTTCTGCTCAGGGCACTTTGCTTTAACGGAGATGACTTCCCATTTGCTGTGCTTCAGACAGCCATCTTTGTGGCTCTGGGGACACCCAAGTAGACCCACCTGTGCTGGATAGGATACGGGGTCCCATCCTCTCACGATGAGCAGTCTTCAAGCTTCACGTCATGGAAGAAGGGTCCATTGCTGAATGGGCTGTGACTTCTCCAGTCTGATGATCTTCTAGAAATACAAAACCAGGGATGGGGAGGAAGTGTCTTTGTTGGGAAGGTCATGAGATCGACATTCATGCCGAGATAATGGATGTGATCCTGACAATCAGCACAAATCAGCGTTTATTGAAAATAACTAATGACCTAATCAGTGCCACCTTGCCCTGCATGCGTGCTGCTCGTGGCATTTACTTCAGTGTTCACAGCGACTCTAAAAATATTGTGGATATTCACTAGGAGGGGAACTGATTAAGGTAAATTCGCAACCTGCCTTAATGGCTTCTGACTGAAAACCACAAGCTTCTTTTTTATATTTTAATCAGAATACAATTTTAACCACAATCAGAGGTTTCCCATGTCTAACCCCTATCTGGGCCTATGTTCCTCACAACTCACAGCCTTGTTGGTTAGTGTTCTTGTGAGAGATATGGGGTCACGTTCTCTCGGGTACAGGGGAGAGCTCACCTTCCTGGCACACGTGTTTTATGTATAAGGAATGGCTCAGGCACCTCATTCTTGGAGAGGGTTTAAGTAGCTGACTTCTGAGGAACCTCTCCAACTCTTCTGTTGGGACTTTGAATCTCTTTCAGAGGTGATGTTTAAGCCACCTCCTCTGCAGCAGTTCCTGCTGGCTGTCTTAGCTCCCTGCTTTGTCAGTCCTGTTTGTGCCGGTTCCATCTTTAGGCCCCGGCTCTCCCCATGGATTGTCAACTTTTGGTTCTCAACCTTTTCAGGCTCGAGGCAGACCTTGTTAGACTTGATGCACCCTTCAAAAAATGCCAGCTCTGTTTTTTGGGGGTTTTTTTGGCAGGGGGGTGGGGACTGCAGAAAACTACTAGATCAATTCTGTGCTGCAAAGAGCTCAGAGAGACCACAGCTGGTCAGAATGTTTTTGACGCTATTGATTCCTACGTGAAATCTCTGGGTTTAACTTATGAGTCAGGTGTGTAAACCTCACATGTTTGCAGCCATGGTGCCCTGGGTGAGACTCACTGGTGTAGAAAACCTGCGCATCTAACTTGGGGCCCTGGATCTCGCCAGGCAGCAAGAAGTCAGGGAGTCTGGCACACCAAGCAGTATAGCAAAACTGATATCCCTTTGTGTGGCTCTAGCACTTAGTTCGGATCCTGCAGGAGACTCCCTTGTCCCGACCTTTTAGACAACCTGGTCTCCAGATGTAGCTGGGGAGAAAAAAAGGGAGAGAAGGCTGCTGATGGGTGGCTCTAGGATTTTGAAAGGGGGTGGGGGTACAGGAGATGTGACTGGTGCCCCAGGTTGTGGATGTAACTCCCTGCTCCCAGTGCCAGCCTCCCCTTACCTGGGTAGGTTGACAAGATGGTGGTAGAGGTGGCAGCAGCTAGGGATTTCTGGGTTCCCCAAAGCAGGTAAGACTCCCCTCACCCCTGAGTTTTGGCAGCCCCTCCCCTCCAGAGTTCAGCAACATCTCCCCTCCCTCCTTGTCCCTCACTCTCCCCAGGGTGCAAGAAGGCAGAATCTACTTGCCACTGCCCACATCACTGGCCAAATGCAGCACCGCATGCAGGTGAGCACAGGACCTTCCTGCAGCTGGAGCCCCTGTGAGCAGGAAGGTGGGGAGCCTGCCTGGCTGATCTGGGGGTGGAGGAAGCCCCAGAGCTGCTCCAGGTGGGGGCTGCCCGGTTCCAGGTGTGGGCTGTGAGGAGCAGCTGCATGAGGTGCTCAGCTGGGCAAGGGACAGCAGCGGCAGAGGGCAAGTCCCCACTTCCTGGGTCTGCTCCTTGCTTGGTCCCCTTGCCAGGTGTCCCCCACCAACTGGAGGGCTCCAGCCATGCCTCACCCCCATCCCCATCCATGGTCTGAGGTCAGTTCCTGCCCAACTTGCTGGGGACTGAACCGGAGCCAGCATATGAGCCACACAGTGGAAGGTTGGCGGGGGCGGAAGTGGGGGATGACCGCCCAGCCACACTCCCCTCAATCTGCCCTATAATTTTCTGTTACAGATAATCTCTAGTCCCCTTGGTTTGTCATCTGCAGCCATCAGTGCAACAAGGAGTCTTAGAAAGTTTGGGAGCTCAGTAAATACAAGAGTGAAGAACATTGTTCCCTTCCCAGGATCTCTCTCTCCACATCCCAACATGCCTCTGTCCCTTTCCCCTGCTTCTTGCAGCCAGTTTTAGGCAGATGCATAGAGAAGTAAGGCTGGAAGGGACCTCAAGAGATCATCAGTCTAACCCGTGGCCTTGGTATTAGCACCATGCTCTAACCATCTGAGCTACTAACAGCCTTGTGTCTTCCTCTTTCCTTTTATTCCTCTGCTGGGCCAGTGAGCCAGAGCTACTACTACTAGCTACCTCAAGCCATGGTCATGGTGAGAAGTTTGCTGTGGCTCAGAGCAACTTTCAAGAGAGTTTTTCTTTTCTCTTCATGCCAAAGAACGTCTGGGACTTCGGGTTTGGGAAGAAAGACATCAGATGGCATCATACAGGGACAATCACATGTGAGCTGACAAGCTCAAAATAATTAGTTAAAAATGGCCTGGGCCCAAACCCCTTCATTATGAGGCTTTGGTCAAGCCAGTGCTGCCTTTTCCTACTGCATGGCTATTTGCTGTTGGAGTTCCTGTACCTATAAAGAAAGATAACTTTATGAGTATCTATCTATCTATCTATCTATCTATCTATCTATGCTGCCTTTTCTTACTGCATGGCTATTTGCTGTTGGAATTCTTTAACTATAAAGACAAATACAAGTTCCTGAGCCTTTGTCTGTCTGTCTGGCATGCATATGTATCTGTATCTATGGATATCTCTATATCTTTATATATAGGCATACATACGTGTGTGTGTGTGTGTGTGTAAGTATACATGCATGTGTGTGTGTAAACTGTACCATATATAAAATATTAAAGCATTTCCTTTCAGAGACTCTTGAAACCAGACTGCATGATTGCTCATTTGGCTTCCAGATGACTGCAGTGTATTTTGCTGTGAGTGCAGATGCCTTTTGCTGAGAGCTGTAGTGCGTTGCAATGCTGATTACTGCTGTACTGTCCAGTGGGGAGAGTAGCGTATGGGCTCCACAAACTGAGACAAGGTTCTTTGAAAGCTTGTGACCTGGCTGAAAACAAAGAAAATTTGTGTGCGTGTGTATTGGGGAAGGTGGAGGGGGGAATCTATATTAAATATGTAGACATAACTAGAGAGAGAGAGAGAGAGAGATGTAAGATTAGACTCTCTCGCTGAGCTGGATGTTTGGCCTTAGCATCTACTGAAATGCTTGCTGAAGGTGGACATTAAGCAGTTGGTCAAGGGGAGGATGTATCACCTGGTCTCATCAAAAGCCATCTTTTAAATCCAGCAGTCCACCAAGTGTTCCTTAGGCCCACTGACAATATTTCACTAAATGAAGGTCCATGCTATTCTCTTTTAAAGCGAAGGTGGTATTGGTAGGACCATTATCCACCCTTCATATGCTCACCTGCTGGTTAGACCGTTTGCCCAGGAAGTAGAAGATCCAGGTTCAAGGGCCTCCTCAGCCTGAGGAAATTCAAACCCACTTCCTCCACCTCCCAAGAAAGCAGCCCAGCCATTAGGCCATGGGAGACCTCTCTGACCGGGTGGTTCAGACACTCTCATTGGATGCGGGACAGAGACGTGGTTTCTGGGCCCTACTCCCAGGGCTGTTTCTGTATTTAATCCAATGGAAAATTCAAAAAGATTCTGGGGAGCAGGAGCTAGAACCCAAACTTTCCCCCATTGCCAGTTGCATGCTCTAGCCCCTAGGCCAGAGAGTTGTACTCCCTCTCTCTCTGGTAGTCCCCAATGTTCTTGGCCTCACAAATTGGGCATGCTTTTCTGCATGGGAGCATAGCACTCCTCCCTGCAACCCCTAGTCAATAGCTTAGTGATTACAGGCAGGTGGTAGGTGGAAGAACTGAACCTAAGTTTCCCACTTCCTAGACAAGCTTGATAACAACTAGGCAATCATATTATATGATTATGAGCTTTGTGTCAGCAGCCCTCAGTGCATAGTGAGAGAAGTGTGAGCCCTGCTCAGCTCTTTGACAAGGGGGTGTAGGCCCTCTGTGCTGAAGAGGGGGTTCAGGCCTTAGGATTCCCGGCGGAGAGATGCCTGGCCACAGCCCTGGGCTAGGTGTTTGAAGCAAGGGATTTAGGACGCATGACGGTTCCTTTCTGGGCTACCACTGGCTGGCTGACCCCTGAGCATATGGACTGTGGTTGCCCCCCCCCCCGAAGGGGTGCCTTTGGGCCAGGTAAATTATTCTAGTTTGAACATGGAGTAAGGTCTGTCACCCTACATGCTCACCAAGGCAGCCTTCTGTTTCTCCCAGTGGATGATCAAAGTGTGGTTCATGACCAACTCTAAGTTAATCCACTTAAAGTGTAGAAGCAAGTTTCTTACCCCTCCTGGGTATAAGTGCCTCCATTATAGGACTAGGGAGACATTTGTGTGTATCTGGAAGGGGAGCCTATGTCTACAATGGGGGCATTTATGAATCAAGAGTAATGGAATTGCTCCTACACTTTAGTTGGGTAACTTGGGTAACCCTCTGGTCTAGGTCAGTGGTTCTCAACCTTTTTTGTACCAGGACCCATTTGTAAACATCAATGGCCAGTCCTGACACAGTGCCCCTCACTCCTGACCCACTGCCCCCTATCCCCAGGCCCCAGCCCCGCACCATGTGGGGCAGGGGGTCCCAAGCAGCTCCTCACAGGCTGCAACTCTGCCAGCCTGCAAGGGAAAAGCCACGGTTTCCCTCATTTTTCTCCTTTAAAGGATTAGAATCCATTTTTAAAGTTTGTTTGCAACCTTTTCATATATTCTTGTGACCCACTTTTGGGTTGTGACCCATGAGTCGAGAAACGCTGGTTTAGGTGAAGTAGATGTCTGCCCTAAGTAGTGCAGAACTTCAGGGATTTGCTCAGGTATACCAGTGTGAGCACCTCCTAGCTTGCCAGGTAACAGCTGCCCGAGAGACCCAAGCAGAGTCTGAAAGCCATGTGCGACAGCACAGATCTGTATCTAACCCTGCTCGCCACCGTTCTTAGCACACATACCAGCGGGTGAGGAGCAAGGGTTTCCCACAGCATCAGGCTTAATTCAGGCTGGGCAAATACCCGACTTGAAAATTCAGCTGGAAGAAAGGACCAGCAACTGTCATGGTGGCAGCTACACAAAAGCACCCTTTGAGACGCCAGCAGAGCAACCAGGCTACTGGAGACTGAGCAATACCAGCTGGGAGCCTACACAGGTCCCTGCCTGCTGATGAGAGCTATAGTCTAGCAGTATGCTAGGGAAATGGACAGCCAAGAGGACCCACAAAGCAAGTTGGACTTGGGACACATTTGAGACATCCTAGATGTCTTGTGGGTTGAAGGAGAAAATTCAGTTTCTCAAGGGGGATGTCTGTACCAAGAGGCCCAGCTCACCAGCTTCCAGCCTAGTGTCTGCACAGGTCAAGGGAAGCTTTTCCATGGTCAGCACTTGGTGCTGGATCAGGCAGGGAGCTGAGCTGGACTACTAGGTCATGTAGTACACCTTCCCTGCTCAGGACAGAATCATCCCTGCATGAATCATCCCAGCTGAACGTTTGTTTAGTCTGTTCTTAAAAGACGTCTGGTAGACGTCAGTGTGTTCCTTAGCTCAAATGAAAATACCGTTGATGTTAATGACAACAGCTTGTAACCCTGTAGCGATCAGACCCATTACGTCTTGAAATATCATGGGAGCAGAACCATTTCTAAATGGCATTCACTTATATTTATCATTTCCATATGGTGCATTAGAAATCACCAGCTCCCTAACGCCCACTGTTTGCCCCCATCTGCTAGGGCAACAAGAGATTTCCTTGGCAGATGCATTCCAGACCAATACATTTGTCCATTTATGCAGCTGTGGCTGGGGAGTTGTCATAGCAACACATCCCCTTCCTTCCCCTTTCATCTGAAAGGTTTTGCTTCTGGTACAGCCAGTCAGGAAAGAGATGTACCCCCGTAGGAAATTCAACATGCATATGAAATTGTTTCCCGTTCACAGAATTGCAAATAGACTTACTTTTCCATTTGCTGGTTACAATTTTAACTGACATTTTTATCACCGTTTTTGTCATTGTCAAAATTGTTTAGGAATGTCCTGTTTGCCTTAAAAAGTAATCTTCCCAGGGCGCTTGGCAAAAAAAAATAAAGTAAGGTTTTTTAGTAAGCACATCATGCAATAATAATTTTGAAAGAAAAGTGTAAGAATCTTTTAACAGTGGTTAAAATACTGGCACTTTGTGGAAACTTTGTTGCAAGAAAAAGAAAATCGAAGCCAAGTCAACAATGAATCACTCAGAGTTTCATTTTGATAAAGGACTTTTTTTAAAAACCTCAAGCCCACATTCTCCGCCAACCTGTCCTTGTGAGAAATGTTGCCTAGCATCTCCATCTTCAGGCCATAAACCAGTTAGAAAAAGGCCGAAACAGGCAGGGAGATAGCAACCAGCCTGAATGCTTCACAGTGCTCAAAAGCTGTGTGGTCCCAGCTTGACCCAAGTCAAAAGTTGGGAGGAGGGAGGGCCCGAGGCTGGAAAATTTGGGATCCTCTCTAGGAGCTGAACATGGCATTCCTTTTTCCAATCGCAGTATCCCTGCAGTGCGCTGCCCATGCTCCGTGACCACACCACAGCGCGCCCCTTACCCAGCTGCAACGGGAGGCAGTTTTACTTTTCTCTGGTGCATTGTGAAGCCTGGGTTGCACCTGGAAATTGAGATGGGTCTTTGAAATGGATAGAGCAGAGCTTGCTTTGTACAGGAAATGACAGCACTAAAAGCAGCCCTTGAAGTCTGCATCCAAGCTGGTCCGAGAAAGGATGTTGCCTCCCTCGCCAACAGAGATACAAGCGGCTCAGCCCTTCCTCACCCATTCTTTGTTGACGCATCTCAGTTTTTTTAACTGCTACACAGATCGAATGCAAGGCGCAGCAGAGCTGGACAACTCATGGCCACAGAAAGGTGGGAAAGAAAGTGCTAATCGTTGCACCTCTGGACTGCTTGGAGAAGTGGCTTGAAGACCTACCTTCATTACTCACTAGTGCACAATCTCTCTGTTGGGCAATTGCAGTACCCCCAAGCTCTAAACTCTCAAAGGCAGTGACATGCTTTATGTCCATGTAGCGCCACATCTGTTTGTCCTCTGTCTATTTTGCTGGTCATATAATTAATGCATTCACTATTCCACGACAATGATTGCCTGTAGTTCTTAAAGCAAATGCCTGGTTTGGGGCCATTGTCTTTGCCCAGTGGGAGGCTATTAATGCCTCAGCAGCTATGAGAGGTTAATCCTTCGTTTCTTTGAATATGAACATTTTTTTGCCAAGCGCCCAGGGAAGATTGCTTGCTTGCTAAGAAACGAGTAACTATTTGTAATCATTGACTGTGATTCACTTCCTTATACTGGATCCACCATAGAAAGAAACTTCTTTCTCACCACAATTTCTCATTCACTCGCTCTGTAACCTGACTGGAGACGGGTACCATAGAAACACTTTCTTTTATCATATATGCTGCATCTCTTTCCCCTCTCCCTTCCTCCCAAAATAAAGCTAAATGCCCTAGGTTAATGTGCTGGTCCAAATCATTCACCCAATGTCTCAAACAGGGACTACATTTTATTAGGAAATTGCCCTGCAAAGACCCACATAAATTAGGGGGTGTATTGTTTGTTTGTGTTCTAATTACCCAGAAGCCATCACTGCCATGAAAGCATGTGTGGAAGGAGACGGAGATAAGGTTAGCTTTGCCTTCTAAGTCAATTAAAAAGGAGGTTTCTTTGGGGAACGGCTAGTCAACACTCCTGTATTCCGCAGCTCTTTCTAGTACGTGCGTTGGGTTAAAGATATAGATTATTTGCTATGCGTGTCATTGGTACAGGAAAAACAACCGCTAGCTTGATCCTAAATCCACAGTGCAGACTTTGCTAAAGGAGGCACATACATTTTGGGAGGACATGATTTTTTTAGTAATCTCAAGGAGCCTAGCAATAAGGGCACTGCCATAATTTTCGTGCTCGGGAATCAGTAATTGATTAGCTGAGAGCCCACACCCTACTATGTCTTTGGCCTGACTGACTTGACACATCTAGCTATAGCATTTGGGCTGTCTTATGGGGCTGTACAAAGACTTGCAGTGACACCTGGGCTGGTCTCAGGTCACCATTTCCTGTGCTGCTGCTAGTATTGTACCTGGAGTGTGTTTAGGATGGACAAGGAAACTATCCTTGGCTAAGCAGCATTTTCCCACAGCCTTTTCAGATTAATTCTTTAAGCTCAGCCTCCCTCTGGTTTTAATTTCTTTTTTATTGTTGAATGTAATAAATTACACCAAGTGCTGAGTCCCTCCTGCCCCCCGGCACACTTGCTGCCATTGCTCAGGCATTCACCCCCTTTACAGTGCCAGGGACAGGACAGTGTCGTGGAGCAGGACAGAAAGCAGAGCTGGTGCCCAGGAGAGCATCCCAGGTGCTACAGTTAGCATGCAACAGTAACGTGGGGACGAAAGATTGCTTCACCCCTGCTTCACAGGCCTGATTCCCCCAGAGAGCACAAGGAAACAGGGTTCAAGAGAAGCAGTCTTTCAGTGCACCATAATAACTAGGCCACTACCTTCCTCCATTGCTACAGAATCCCACTGGTTCTTGAGGAATTAAATATTAATATGGGAATGGCAATTTTGTACATATTTTTTTCTCTGCTGAGTAGTTCTTTGGCTGGGGCGCTGTTCAGTGCACAGTGCTACAGACACAGGGTGTCCGGCAGGTTGTCAGTCCAGCAGAAACAATACCACACTCATCTCCTGAGATCAGCCATGGGCTCTGTCTCGCTCTTTCCTCTTGGAGGGATATGGAGGACTTTTTTCAGTAGTATACGATCTGTGTTGGGGGCTTGCTCCAGACACTGTCTTGGCTGGGAACAGACTAGTCAGGGAGTGCACAGCCACACTCCAGAGGACAGAGAGAGAGAGAGAAGGTAAATGGGTAAATTTATTAGACCAACTAAATAGTTGGAAGAATTGTTCTTTGCAAGCTTTCGGGCACAAACATCCTTCTTCAAGCATGAAAGAGAGACCACATCCAGGTCCTAGGGGGCCTTGTCATGTCATCCCACATCCCTCCGTGCTCTCATCTCCCCACCCATGGAGCAGCAGGGCCCCTATTCCCATCCCAGCAGCTTGGGTGGGGGCTGGT
>NW_005841975.1:3130151-3178511 GCF_000455745.1 Alligator sinensis | reverse complement strand
TCTTTCCCTTCATCTGTATTAAATCTTGTGCTGAGGACCAGCTTGGGCCAAAAGCAGCCCTAGCAGCCAAGGTGGCAGAGCATGGCATGGCATGTTGGAGAGTACCCGTGTCTCCCCACCCCAGCTATGCAGAGCTCAGGGACCACTGGTAACAGTGCACATAAGGTGAGTGCTTGTTGTCTCTTTGGGACCTTTCCTGTGAGATCACCCAGGGCACTCACCTCTGACATGTAGGCAGCATCACCAGACCAAAGCACTTCACGCCCATGCTGAAGAATCACAGAGGGTGCAAAGACGGAGGAATCACATTGTTCTTGCAACTCCTTCCTTCCTCTGGACAGCCAACAACTGGAAGAAATAACGACTGAAGAAGAAAGTGACCAGTACATCTTTACTTTTCACTCACTGAACAGATCCATATTCAAGGCAAGTAGGGGTCATTCTGCTCATCTAGCTCAGTGCAGCCCAACCATTGCAGAAGGTGCTACAAATGATGCTCCATACCCTCTTCAAGGTCCATTCTGCCTCCCTTCCTCTGCCTGATCTGCTGCTCTGCCTTCTGCTCCCTCCCCATGCTGCTGCATGCCACACATGGAGGCTATGTCACTTGGGACCCACGTGCTGCCCCCCTAATCTAGCCAGACCCCCTTGTCCAGGAATTCCACCCTCGGACTCCAGCAATGAGCCTACAGCTTCAGCCAGAGATGCTGCATATCACTTAAAAAGAAAGTGATGGAGAATCCGTTGCAACTCTAGGGAGGTCAGAGGCATAACCAAGCAGTACTGCACCATGGGTAATGATGGTACACAGTGCAGAGGCAGTGGAATGCGTCACACAGCCCAAAACACCCAGGAGAAAAAAAGGAGGTGTAATTTTCCCCCACAGCAGCAAACCTCCATATCGCCACTGCTGCTTTGGTCTCTCCGTGGCTGAATCCAGAGTCAGAGCTGAGATGCTGCAGGGAAAGTGCAGGGTAGGGGTGGAGAGGCACCCTGGCCATTCTGGTCCAAGCCTCACTCCCAAGCAGCGCCCAGGGTTTGTGCTCTCTCACCGGCTTGGGCTCAGGGAAGCTCATGCTACACACCTCTGATTTTGTTGGTCCATAATTAGCCTACCCTGTCTTCTTATTCACATGCTTCCACACCATGAAGAACTGATGCTGGAGTGACTGTTACTTTACCAAATAGAAGCAGGACATTGGCTGTTGTGGTTCCCCCGAAATATCTGTGCCAGGTTTGGGTGTTAGGTCTACACTACGTCATGGTTGACAGTAGGCTTCTGTAGAGTTTAGATTATGGATGGTTTGAATACGGATGATCCCGTCTCAGGCAAGGGACTGGACTAGATGACATCCAGAGGTCTCTTCTAGCCCATCTCTATGATTCAATGAACCTTGAAACACTTCCATCTGACAAGGATGATGCAGAGGTATTAATGACAATCAGTGCTTCAGTTGCTTAGTATTTTATTAAAGAGGAAATACATATACACCTACACTTGAAAGAGGGCACTCCTTAGTTACTTGCATTAGAAAGACTGATCTAGGTATTCTGTAAAAGAGACTGACCTAAGTCCATACTTGTGCAAAAGAAAAAAAAATCACGTTTGTTTGAGCAGGAAATAGGATACACAAAAAAGCAGGCTGGAAAATGGAATATAAATTAGTGGAGAAAGGTTTTACAGAATTACCTGTTAAAACATTTGCCCAAATCTCAGCCTGCCTTGCATCTGAGAAACTGCACTGCTATGCTACAGGGTGCAACACTGGCTGGGATTTAGCTCATTGTGCTTAAGACTTGAACAGATCCTGGATAAGACAGACACGCAATTTATTAATATTGCTAATTACTGACAGTTCGGAACAAATGCTTCCCGATACAATGATGGTATGGAACCGGTGACAGTCGAGGAGGTTAGGGTAACCTTAGTCATAGCTACCCAAATAATTTTCACTAGACACCACAACGACCCTGCTGATAACCAGGGCTTCTTGCTTGAATTCAAAGGAAGATGGTGAGGTCTCCATTTAGGTTACCAAGTTCTCAAGCTGCCCCTTCCATTTTCTGTCCCTATCATGAAACATAATTTGTAATTACTTCTAGTAGTTTTCTTCAGCAAGGCCCCTCTGCTGCTGGATTCCTGAAAGGACACTTCTTCTTGCCCATCAATTGGAAAAGCCACTTCCAGGAGGTTAAGTCAGCCACGCAGGGCACATGATGACAGACTTGCCCAATTCTTGAGAGAGTCATAATACATTTGAAAGATAAAATTAGTGCCATCATATCATTGCATATAATGTTTTCTTCTACCTATAAAACTCAGGAGAATGCTCGAGACAGTACAATACTAAGATTAAAAACCTTGGTTACCCAAGAAAGATAAGCCCCATATTTTAAAAAAATCCTATTTAAATAACTTTAATGCAGTCATCCTTTAAATGTCAGCAAAACGGCATAAGTGCCTGGTAAGAATCTATCTGTTCACGTCCAAGGCCCAAATTCCTCATGTGTTTAACAAGCATTGCACTGTAATTCATCAAAATTAGAAAACCTATTATTTTTCCTCTCAAAGTGTTATTTTTAGTCTAAAAAGTACAGTATTACTTTATATAACAATTAATGTTAAATTCCTAGCACACACGTACCGTAGTCTAAACATTTTCTAAAGGTGTTGATTACAAAGTGTATAAAATTCAGAATATATTGTGAGGATACAGTGGTAAAGATGTTCCAGTCTACAACACAGAATAAAAGAGTCTAGCAGTGGTAGCTAAAACTGTACATGGTTATTCGTTCTTATTCTTGCCAATGCTTTTTGAAAGGTAAACAGCAAACAAAAGACATACGATAAGGCTGTATTTACTGTCAGAAGCAAAATATTACTGTAACAGACCCCAAGCAATTCAGTCATACAGAACTTTTCCAAGAACATTTCCCTATTGTCAAATAGGACTAAACCATAAGGACAAAAAAATGGTTCCTATTTTACCGCCTTGTCTAGGAAAATCTCGTTTCAAAGCCACCCATATCTGATGGCTGAACTGACCAGAGAGACCACGGGACTGAACCTTTATGATCTCCCAATTACTGTACAAAACATGTAACTAGAGGTGTCACAGAATGTGCATGGTATTAATATTGTTGTTATCGGTAACCCCTCTAACCGAAACATATACACGGGCGCTTGCGTGTAGGCGGTGTAAATTTGAAGGAAATGACATAAAATATGAAGAGGTTAGGGTGGTGGGAAAGTGAGCAATCAATTAACTGATTTCTGTCTTGCAGCTCTTCACTGAATCAGGTGCCTCTGGAATTAGCTGAAATTAACACCAGCTGGACACGTTCAGCTCTGGAGTGACAGGCTGGCATACCTCCCAACTTTAACTAAACCCCTAATCAAACCAAAGGTAATTCAGATGGTCAGAGACATAAATCACAGAAATCATAGAAAATAAGGGTTGGAAGGGACCTCAGGAGGTCACATCTAGTCCAACCTTCTGCTCAAAGCAGGACCATCCCCAACTAGATCATCCCAGCCAAAGACGGGACAAAACCCCAGTTCAATGCAAGATTGTTCTGTACAGTGCATTCATGGCAATTTGGGGCTGCTTCTGACGGGTCTCTCTCTCACTTTAAGCTATAACTTTACAGCTGACCCCAGAGCGATCTCCATTTTTACAGATCATTTTCTTCCCCAAAACCCAAGTGCTCTTTCTTTTGGTCAGAAGAGAGAATGGTTGGATCTGGCTAAGCGTCCTCTTGGCTGCGAGAGAATATCTGCTCAGGTCTCACAACCACTCCCTGGCTTCTGAGTCTGCAGATGTGTTATGTGTAACCTGGAGGAGCATTGGAGGCACTTTGCATTCCTATCTAGCCCACTGAAAGAAGGTTATCAACAGGGTTGGAGAGGAGTCACATCCAGCCCTAGACAAGAGGATGTGCCAATGAGTGAGCCTTTGGCAAGAGGAGATGGAGAATTACCTTGCATCTCCATGCTGGGTGCGCATGTTTGTATGAGAGAAGAAAGTCTACTTGGCTTTCTCACTCTTCAGGCAAAGTGCCTAAGCCTCCCCATGATGCTTTGCAACAATTCCCACATTGTGCAAGTGCATCGCAAACATCCTGGTGGATGAGTGTCAAGCATGGTTCAAGATTACAGTTATAAATAATGTCAAGCATGGTTCAAGATTACAGTTATAAATAACTGTAAATGAAGTGACCCAGACTGAGATCAGGCCCACTGCCTGTTACAAGAGCCATGTAATTTTTTATCATTGCCAAAATGTAGGAGTGGGAGATCTGATTAGTGAGGGAGCTCGTTAAAATTAATTGGTAGAATCAGTTATTCAAGCAGCTAACTCACTGAAGTGCAAGTCTCAGTGCTAATCTTCTGTGAGGAGTTTGAGGAGTTCTCTAGCGCCTGAGTGCGCTAGAGAAAAGGACTCATCCGAAAGAAAGCAAATATAAATGCTACAAAAGCAACAATCAATAGCATGTGTCAGATGGGCACCAATGTGGAGTGTCACACGGTGGTTTCTATTGTCTCAATCACTTCCAGTTCGCACTGTGAGGGAGACAGAAGGGGGCATTCATCTGGTTCCCAACTGCTGTCTGGACTATAATCTTCTTCTGAACTTAGCTCTGCCCCTTCCTCAGTGTCCTCATCACATGACTCCATATAATGAGCCCCCACCGCATTGATCCCAGAGTCTTCAGAGCTGGAAGGGGAAGAGCAGTGATCTATTTTTGGTGTATTGCTCTCTTTTGAGATTAAGGCATTGCGAACAGGGACCTCCTCAGGCTTCATTTTATGGGGGGCAGGGGGAGGTTGCCTCTGGACGTAACACATCTTCCCATTGATGCATTTCACGCGGTAATTGTCAATAAAAAGGTCTGAGATTGTGCAGTACCGTGGAGAGTCTGGGGGCAGTGGTGGCTGGAAGACGGGTGCAAATTTCAAGAAGTGTTCAGTGAGTGAAACAGAGATCTGAATGGTGTTTGTGGACTCCCGGGGTCGGACAGGTATTTCAGTGCTTGGAAGCTGCTCTACAGGAGTCATAGGCTGATAGACATATTTACCTGCAGGAAACACAAAAGCGATATGTAAAAGCCACAATTGCCTTACACAGACTATATGATCACACCATTACTGATTCACTGACAAAGAACAAACATACATGATGTTTCAAACTGGTTAAGAAATTAAAACATGTAGAAAACTCCCATGAAAAAAAAATTGTAGACTATTCCCCTCCTTATAAATAGGGATGAGTTCTGAGCAAGGTGTTTATTTTAATTAACCAAATTCTTCTCACCTACTTGTTAATTTGTTCAATGTTTGAGTGCATTCATTTTCTGAGCATATTTGCATTTTCCTTTTGATAAATCTCAGCACAGCACTGCATCTCCCAGATTCAAGCACAGTGCAAGTGTATTCACAGGCAATAAGTAAGGGAGCTCCCAAATTGTAGGAGTGCCTTTGGCAATTTGATTGTCTAGGTAACTAACAGGAAAATAGGATTATGTTGGCTGTATCGAGGACTCGGAGGCTGAACTGAATAGGGAGCCTGCAACTCTATGCCACAGAAAGGAATAAGGAGAAAGAGAAGAAAAATCAGCACTGCTTAATGACAGCCTGAGAAACCGAAGAATCCTTCAAAGGCCATAAAATGCAGCATTTTGTTTCCATAATAACCTTCCAAAGTCTCAGTATGAATTTCATAAACTAACCTTCCAAAAAGATTTAAGTCAATATGAATTTCACAAGCTATAAAAACTCTAATTACAGAATAGCTAAAAGCATGGGGTTCCAAAAAGAAAAGAAAAATCAAGATGTAAATTAATTTTAATATCCAATACCAGAGCCATAAACAGTGAAGAAAAAGCCTTCCTGTACGCATCTAATAGAATCTGTTTCTATACAGAAATAGATTCTGTAGTCTGGGTACCCAAAATAATGAGTTAGCTAAGCAGCAGTAAAGCCTTTGTGTAAGCAAACAAAATAGCCATTATGTGCCTAATGACAGTTCAGCGCACATGCCCCACACCCTGGAAGTTGCATCCACTTTAGTTGGAAGGATTGCTGGTGCTAAAGGACCTAGACTCAGACCATACAGATGCACTGTAACTTCACATGCCCTCCCTACCCTGAGTAATGGATGCTGACTGTGCTGCCAAGGCTGTGCGTGCAATTTGAAATCACAGCCATCTGATCCAGAGGCAAGTACCATAGTAGCACACTGTCATTCACCAAACCGTTACATCTAGGAAAGCAATTTGATATTGAAGCAAAAATACTGATCTAGGCTGCGATTCCCTTCCTTTGCATCTCTCTCCACCTGTCCAGAAGTTTGCCATTCCCAACCTTACGACATAACCACTTTCTCATGGGACTTTTAAAACTGATGATCAAAACTACCCACAGGAAAGCTCCACACCCACAAGAGCAGGGCTCTCCAAAAATCCTGTAAGTTTATGCTCCTTTGCTGTCCGCCTCCTACATTCCCTCTCCTAACTCGACTAGTCGAAACTCATACCAAACATGTTGCAGAAGGTATTTCATTTAAATCTCAAAACTCTCTCTCACTTAGGGGGCACTTTCCATGGAGTTGGCATCTGGCCACATTCAGTCTGATTTCCAGACCTGCTTTTGGAACCGTTTTGCTTATGGAAACACATGACCTTTCTGCAGAGCAAACTGCCTTTTCATGCATGTACCAGCTTCCCTCTGGCGTTTCTCACCACGGCATCTACATGCTTCGTACACAGTAATAAATTATCCTAGCGCTGCCTTTGGGAAGCAGGGAAGCGCCTCCTCCCCTCCATCTTACACATGGGGAGCAGATGGCAACCAACCCCTGAAGTCATGCAGGAAGTCTCTCCTCCTCTCTCTCAGATCTCCCAGCTCGTAGCCCAGTGCCAGAACCACGCAGTCATTCCTTAGGTGATGGTGGGCCGTTCCTATGTAAAGCTGCCCACTAAGAAGGGCTTTGGGGGAAGGAGACTGTTTCAAAGCGAACATAGGCCCCCATGATGAAAGTGGGACTCCAGAGAAACTAGCAGACAATCTCCTGAATACAAGCACCTCGCCACAACACTGGCGGCAGGGAAGTAGGGACACTCTTGGGACGTGTGGTACTCACGGAGTGTGACAACTGTTCCCTCTTCTGTCAGCCAGTATACCTTTTGGACTATCTCTTGGTGTCCCTGGACGATGCCCACAAACAAGCTGGTAAAAGGGCCCTGCTCCATTCACTGCGTATTTTGAACCATATGGCTGTTTTCTTTTTGTTTGAGGAAAAGATTAAAATACAGTGTTGAATAAGCCTAGCCAGAGAGTACCATCTTTTAGAAACCCAGGTGGGTGTGGTATGGCATCATAATCCAGGAGCAGAAATTGGGAACACCAGGAGACATGCTGCATTCCTGACTGCACTTGTAGCACCATTTCTCCCTCTCTGAAACATAGGTACCAGGACACCCACCCGCAGGTAAGGCCTTTGAGAGCTTTACATTGTAAGTATGTTTATATGTGCAGTATTTTTATATTTATGCAGGTGGAGAAACTGTGGCATCTCCATCCTGGGAAGTTTTCAAGAGCAGGTTGGATAGACACTTGGCTGGGATGGTTTAGTTAGGGATGATCACACTTTGAGCAGGGACCTGGACCTTGTGATGTCCCTTCCAGCCTTACTTTCCATTGATCCTACATATGTGTATATATACACACACGTATACACACAGGCACACACACATGCTACTTACAAACATATTATCCCCATGACGGCAGTTGGGTATTAATAATATATTTTAAGGGCTGCTTAGCTGGTCTATAACATACATAATTCTGACTAGTCAAGAATAAAGGTTTGAGCATCTAGGATTTCTTCTGCTGTTGCCCTCAGTCTAAACAGAAGGCCTGGTCCTACTGGACACGCACCTTGCTGGGGTCATCTGATCACAGCAGTCTTTTCTTTCCTGCCTAAGAGTATGCGGGCTGGACCTGATGATCTTATGAGGTCCCTTCCAGCCCCTAACTTCTATGGATCTATGAATTTATCCAGAGGTTCTGGTTAAGGAGGTCAATGCTCCAGTCTTGTCTATAGCCTGTCAAGTTCCTTAGTTTCGCAGTTCTATTTTGTTCTTTAGGGTTTATTTTAAAGACTGGAAGTGGTACAGTAGAAGCTATTCCACATCCTTCCACCTCTTGGCATTTCTAAGGGAAGACTGCATTGCAAGGCACTGCTGGCGACCACATACAGATGTGCATTTGAAGCACTCTGAACCTTGAAGTGCTTCCAATTTGGAACGCTTCAGCACCATGGAGATATGCGGTGCCACCTCTCCCCTTCCCTGTGACCGTCAGCACTTCAAAATGGCCATGAAAGCATGCAGTGGCACTGCTCTTCAGCTACAGGGGTGCATGCAATTCCTACATGTCTCTGCTCCTGAGGACAGCTGAGTAGAAAGGAAAGGCAACCCTCTCCTTTGCCCCCAGGGAGACTTGGGAGCAGAGCATTGTAGGATGCTGAAGGACAACTGAAGGGTGCTGACATTTCAGGAAATGCTTCAGATATGTTCCTCTTCTTACTAGGGCCATCTTCTAAATGGTTCTTTGGCTGTGCCCACCTGTACCTTTGCAGATTGGAGCACCTCAAAGGTACTCGAGCAGCATGTCTGTCTGTGACTTGGGCATCACATTTTAGTAGGATTCCTTAAAAATAAAACAATCTTTGACAAGAGCAGAAAAAACATTAAGATAACAAAGGTGGAATATTTCAGATGCCACCATCTTTCTATGCAAAAGACTAAAAAGTCTCTGCCAGTTTCTCTGTGCATTAATGAGCTGGGTTGCACGATGGTGAAGGGACATACCTGCCACAATAGATTTATGTCAAACATAAAATAAAGCCTTCTGGGAAGGGCTTCGCTGTCACCAAAGGAGTTATGCCGAGATTAAGGTAGGAATATTCTTTCCGACCAAGCTCTGTCTGCTCTGATAGCATGAAAGGAATACACGAGGTTGGAATATATCCTAAACCACGAGATAACTGGTCTCAATGATTTCTATGTTCCAACAGAAAGCTTGGCCTTTCTGTCCCTCCTGACAGCCCTTCCCTTACTTGGGTTTCTGAGTCTTGCTGAATGTTATTCTAATTTTCCTTTTTGCTGTTTACTGACTTAGGCTATGCTTTTGATTATTAAGTGTTAGCTAGAATTTTCCATACTTATGGGTGGATCTGAGGAGTAGGAAGGAAAGAGAGGGAGTCACTGAAGGAATCAGTAACAAAAAGAGGTGTGCTACAGACAGGGACCAGCGGGAGGAAAAAAACCGAGAGAGAGAAATAGAAAGAAAGAGAAAAGGAACACAGTGCAGGAGAAGGGAAAGGGGGAAAAATTACCCAAAGAGAAACATAGAAGACAGTTCAGGGAAATGGACACATTGGCTGCATCCACACAAGCATGGATGTTTGGTTCCCCAGGGACAAGAAGCAGCGGCACACCTTGTGCTGCTGCTACTTGTCCTTGGGGAATGCCCATGCCATGTGCCCTCTTGTGCACGAAAAGTTACCCTGGGTGGGGTAAGGGAGGCTGGGGCCCCAGCAGGCTTACCTGGAGTCCTGGTGGCCTTGGGGAGCTGCAGTCACAATGCTCCTGCAGCCACGCATGGCTTCAGCAGGCCAGGCTCTGGTTTTGGGCAGCATATGCTGCTGCCATATGTGGCACCTGGCTTTTTTAAGGTGTGGCTTTTTTTGACCCCAGGATCTCCTGGGGTCAACACCCTCCCCCTCCCCCAATTGCTGCAAGGTAGCAGCATGGGGAATGCCTGCAGGCTCAGTGTGTGGTGCTGTAGACAGGTCTGCGGTGCCACATACCGCACATCCGCACTCGTCTGGATGAGGCCATTGAGTTCTGTTACAGGATAGAGAAGGCTGAGCAAAGTCAGATTAAGAGAAAAAGCAGGAAAGCTGCAGAAAGGAGGTCTGGTGAGACAGCATTTGGCAAATAGATTGGATTAATTTCACTTGTATTCACTGAACACTTAGTCAAATACTTTTTGCACATGGTCTGTTGGATCAACTATTTGCTAAATGTGTGGTTGGACAAAATCCAATGAAATTCAGATACACTGGGAAAATATTTTTCCTCCAATTTCATGAGAGCTGGCTGGAAAGCAGAGAAACCACCCCCTTCATTTGCCAATTTCTATTTTAAGAGAAATGGTCAGCACCCTCCACATCTGATGGTCCCTACTACTTTGTTACATTTGTTGTACTCCATTAGAGTAAATTGCCATGAAGGTACCGCTAAGTATAGTACATACAAGCAGAACAGGGCTCTTAGCCTTTACAGTGCTTTGGGGTAGAGGAGTCGTGGGACAGTTCAGTCCTGGCCTAACAGTTCCTGTGTTTCTAGCAAGCTCTTGTGACAGCCAGAATAGGAGGGAGGCCCTGAAGAAGTCCAAGAAGAGCTTGGCCTCTTGTAAGCTTGCAACAGCCCAACCAGCACTCCTAAATTAGCAAACACTGAAGGTGCCCTTGGTCTTCAAAGTTACACAAAGGTTTGGGGAATCCAAAAAATCATGGATAAGTCAGCCACTGGCTGGGGTAGCTTTTGGTAACACTCAGCACACAAGCCCCAATGAGGCAGCGTATTTGGAACCAAAAACCCAATGTTTGAAACTCTGACATTCATGCCATATTTAGTGACATATTTGGGGTGCCTCTGCTTGCTCTTTTATACAAAATGAAGAGCAAGAAAAACACTTTTTAACAGTGACATCGAATCCAGTCCTTGAAGTGGGTCTAGACGCCAGGAGGCATGCCTGGGGAAAGCCTTGGTGAAGGGAAAATTTTAAAATGAACATGACAAAAGAAATGATGAAACGGGAGTTCATTTTTCACTTACGTTTATTTAAAATGGCTGCTACTGGTGGAGAGGGTCATAGGAGCTAGTGAGGGGAAAGAAGAGGAGGCTTTTAGCCCTGGGTCACTAGGAGTATATTTGAAGAGTATATAACATCAATTAGAGCAAGCTGGAACATTTAGTTTGCATGGGAAAAACAATCACTGCCACTTGAATGAATGCATAGATGTTGGATGGAAGAATGCCTTCAGCACCATACGCACTTTTTCACTACTGGTGGCCAAGTATGGAAAATCCATGGAAAATATACTGTGAACCTTAAGTTTAGCAAATACAACATCTGTGGGTAAGAGATCAAACCTAGTGTATTCAAATGATAGTGCTGGGACTTGGAGTCTTTGGACTCAAATGGAATCAGAAGGAGCGTGCACTTGATGGTACATCATTATATATTATGATATGTAATCAGAGCATAAACACAATGAGAAAGTCTAGAATTTCTGTTTGCGTTTTAAACCCGGAAAGCCCACTTTTCTAGATGCACATTGAAAAATTCCCATAAGGGAAGCTTAGGTTAGATACAACTCTCTCACAAGGAAGGTAGTAAAACACTGGAACAGGTTACCCAAAGAGGTGGTGGACTCTCCATCCTTGGAGGTTTTTAAGACCCAGGTAGACAAAGCCTTGGCTAGGATGATCTAGCTGGGGATGGTCCTGCTGTGAGCAGGGGTTGGACTACATGTGACCTCCTGAGGTCCCTTCCAGCCCTCATTTTCTATGATTCTATGACAGAGAGTCTAAAATGACTCTTCTGGCAGAAAAGCTGAGATATCAAAATGGGGGTGGGGAGAGATCAGGTGTTGTCTGAGGGATTTGCTGTTTGCTGCTGCATGCTGCTAGCGATAGCATAATTCACAACACGTCTCTGAAAACTGCCGTGCTGGCACTAATTTTGGAGGAGAGGAAAACAGTGGCTATTCGATGAACAGAGGATTACCAGCTGAGTTGTTTGACCTCAGAGGAGCTGAAAATATGTTCAAACATTCCAAGGGCGAGCCATAAAGCGCAGCACAATGGTGAGCAAGAAAGGCTCTCAACAAAAGGTTTGCAGCCCTGGACAAGCACCATATGCAACAAAAAATAATTTAAAAAGCTTGTGCCTTAACTGATTTCTGCCACTGTCAGTGCCACCTCTAGCTTCCCTTTAAAAAGCAAAAAAAATGCTATATTTTATTTAAAAAAGAAAAAAAGAAGCCAGCAGCAATGTTTTAGGCTCCCACTGAAGATGTGTTTAAAATAAAACAAGAAAAACAATATGAAAAGATTTGGGGGGGGGGGGGAAGGGGGGTTATGATTGGTTACCATTAAAAAAAATCAGGGCACCAATCACAGCAGCAGGACCGATCCGTCAGGGTGGATGTGCTAAAAAGGGTGATGCCCAGAACGACGGTTGAGGAATTAATTATGGACAAAAGCCGCAATAACAAAATAATAGAAGTTAAACTCCTTAATCTCAATAATGAATGGAAATGTAACCAGCCCTGCTGTGTGCCTTTGCGAAGAAAAACTGATTGGAATTTTAAATGGGATAACCTTCAACTTAGTGAAGATAAAATCTTCCAACCATTGCAGCTTTTTGGGACTGGTGGGTACAGTCTTTTCATAAGAAAGAAATCAGGCAAAACAGCATTTCTCTTCTCTCTCAAAGGCCACATCCACCGGTTCCATTATCCAGGACACGGAGCTGAGTCAACTGCTACTGAATCAAACAGTAGCTTTTCCATTGTGCTTAGAGTTGAAGCAAACCCTTACTGAGATATGTTTTTCCCCAGCACCTGGCTTTTTAACTATTTATCTTTTTACACATTTTAATTCATTGTCTACTTTTAATCAGTTACTGCAGGGCTGTTCAACTGAGGGCCTGGGGGCTCCACGTGGCCCCTGGGCTCCCAGTCCGAGCACCGTTCCCCCCACCACTGGCAGCTGTTGCTACTGGAGTCTCTGCTCCTCTTCCCTTCTGTCTTCTACTGCCTGACCCCACCTGGCTGCATGGCTAGTGGGGCAGGGGTACTATATGGCGCTGCATGGGGTGCTGACGCAGTCCAGTGGTACACAAGCTTTGCCCCTGAATTACAGCCACTCCCTGGCTCTTCTGTGGATGTCCCTTCAGGACTGAACCTTTTCCTCCCTATGCCTCAGCAATGTCAAACCTCTCCATGGCTCAGGAGAATAAAAACGATGTGGACCCATGTGGCACAGCCGTGCTGTAACATTAATGGTTTGTACAAAAACAAGTACTAGACCAGGTGGACACACAGCAAGTGGCCTACTGGGACCCTTGCCAATTCTGCATGCCTAAAAGATGTAGATCTGCAAGTCAAATGCAAGCACAGTAGACACAGGCTATGGTCTTCTCTTGTGGACATGCATGTTTTGGACCAAAAAAATCCAATTCCTACATTCAGTGGAATACAGAATTCACTGTTTCAACCCTGCACCAGCGATGTTGTGGCGAAGTCCCAAACTGGCTCTGTAGTTCAGCTTGCATACTAAAAAGCACTTAAAATCTGAGGCTTGTCCTATGAAGTTTTTGAAACTTGGCTGTGGCTGAAGCTCATCTGTGGCTGTACATGACTGTCCCAAGCTGGCCAAGAGGGGAATGCTGAGATGAGGTAAGAGTCAGTGTTTTCCGTTCAAATTCAGGACAATTTTTCAGCTGTGTTTTGTTACAACTTAAAGTGTGCAACCAGCCACGAACACAAAATCGGAGATCTCCACCATGTGCTACTTTTCTCAGCCAGACTTTAATCCCACAACAGAGGTGAGTTTGTGCACTACTGATAAGACACCGGCTGCATTTTGACTCCTTCACGCGTTCACCTCACCCGGCTTAATCTTTAAAACATGTGCAAAAAATTAATGCATGGAAAACTGCTGTTCATTGTGAAACAATTCAGGTTGCTCCACACAAAATGCCTGACAGTTAATCCATGGAGCAGTCCATTCCCCTCCACCTGCAGACAGACAGCTTTACAGCCACAACTGATGCACACCACAGACAACACACCGCAACCTGAATTGTGCTGGGATGCTGGTTTTCCATCAACTCCTCTACCAAAGTACTCCCTGCCAATGCCCCAGAGCACTAAGCCTCCCCTGCATAGTGACTAGTGCTGGGAAAAGGCAGCGTGCAGGGAAGGGCAGAGTCATGGTGTCTGGTCTGTGGTATATGGTGGACTGTGCCCGTGGGAGGAGGACAGGACCCATGCAGGCAGGTGGCCGAGTTGTTCATTTCTTTGCTTGTCCAATTTAACGTAGCCCCAGATACGTGGTTTGTGTAGCAGCCCAAACTGCTTCAGAGCAAACTACTCATGTACTGTATTAATGAAACAGACTGTGACTGCTCTATTGACAACGCTCCCAGCTCTGACACTCTTCTAGCTGAGTTAATTGCTACCAGAAATATTCCTTTGACAGGAATGATAACTTTTACCTAGGGGCCTGAGTGGAGGTTTGCTGACACGAGAGCTTCCATGCAGGACACATGGCAGAGGAAGAAGCCACTTTACAGCTCATGAAAACTTGCCGTGTGTGGCCGGAAAGATATTCTAGAGCTTTGTTGAGAAGCATCTTTATGCTGTGGCGCTGTGCACTACGTGTACATGTACATCTCCCAAACGCTCTGGGATGGTACCTTCATTTGTGTTAGCAACTTCACCTGTCTGGTATGGTATTGAGGGCAGCTTCACTGCATGCTGCTTTCAAAAAGGAAAAGGATGGCTGTTTTCCTGCTCTGGAACAAGAAAACCACATGTGACAGACCCTGCCCTGGGTGAGGCTGTGGCCCATGCTCTGCTGTCAGGAGCAGAGAGAAAGTATATCATGACTGCACACTCTTTTAATACCCCCACCCCGCCCCTAAGATGCCTTAAAACAGGACCTTTCCCACCAACAACATTCAGAGGAATAGATTTTTAATTACTTTGATATAAACAAACTGTGGGCCCTGGGTTTTGCTCCCATCTGAGCTCTCTTTCTGTATACTCTTTCTTTACCTCCTCTTTTGGAAAAATCTTTATTAAAAGTGCAGTGCATCATCCTTGACTCTTCACGGAGTGTGGCATTCCTCCCACAAATGCTCTCCTTTTATTTCATTGCCGCTTCTTCCTCCCACTGTATTTTCTACCCTTTCAATAATTTTATTTTTTCCTCTGCTCCAGCAAGCACCTTGCTGCGCTTGCTCTGCCTCTCACTGCCCTCCTCCTATAAATTCATTCCCCAGATTTATGTCTGTGTCAAACACGCTTGCAGAAGAGCTCTCTCTTTTTCCTTGGGGTTGGGAATTTCATTTTTTTTTCACGTTCATTCTCAGTTCTATCTTCATTTTAAGGCAAATCATATCTCAACCCTCCATCTGGAGACTCGCTATGAGCTGCCGTTTGAACCTGGACTGCTGACTCTGCCCAAATTTAGCCCAAGTCAGACAGCAAGTGTGAGGCACTGGGAGAGAAGATGCAGCTCTCTCCTGCATCTGCCTATGCCTGGACATTTGCAGAGACTCCCTTCTGCATGGGGCTACCCCATAAATGATGGTCACACTGGTCATGTGTTAGGGAGCAAAATATGTGCTCATATGCAGCAAGGACAGAATATGCTGGGTTTATAAATTAAAATCAACCTTCTCCACAAACAGTCACTGGCATTGGAGAAAGGCCCTGCTGAAACATGCTGTTTCCAATGGAATGGCAACGTACTGCCTTATTACGAAGCATTAAATAGAGACAACTGTGTGCCTAATGGAAGGTGCCCTTGGGATCCAGCCCCCCTGAAGGCTTCATGATGAAGAAACAGGGCCTGTGGCCAGGACTGATAGACATGGCCTCTGCAAAAAGACTTCACAACATTCAACTAGATGTTATCTTGACTGTCTTGAACTGAAAGCAGCTTGTGTGACCAGACCATGGCAATGCTGCAGATTCAGACTTTTCTAGTAAATTTGACACAGAATACAAGCATGACCTTTCTTTTCCCGTTGACCAAGCTAAGGGAAAAAAAGTAAGCGAAGAGCATCACTGTTGAGCATACAATGCTTATGCCATTCAATGGTCATAACTGGAGGGTAGAGTCATTCAAAAAAATAGGTAGCATTTAAAAAGAGAAACAACTAACACACTAATTATCCTAATGCTAACTTTTATTCCAAGCAAAGAAAAAAAAGCGGTGAAAAGATGTACCTATAAATGACCAAATCAGCCACTATTGGTGGCAAGATTATTAGCACCTTGTTACAGGCCTCATATTTTAACAGAGTGCTTCTTAAGAGTAAAGGAAATCATGCAGCAACATTATTAAGCAGAGCAGAGTACAAAAATGACCACTCCATTCTGCAGTTTCCCTCCCGATTGAAAAATACCATTGCCATATGTCCTATAAGAAGCCTTCTGGTGTGGAATTTAAACTGCAGCCCAACACGCAATTCTGTTAATATGGCCTGATTTTTGGGAACGTGGAGCAGCTGGAGCTTCCATCAAGTTTAATGCGGACCAAGGGCGCTTTAATACCTAGTCTTGCCCCCATTTTAAACAGCTGTACTTCAAGATCTATGGGACTGTAACAAGGCCAACCAAAACTGAGGCGCCAACAGAGCTAGTGGGAAATGCGAACAGAGTCTTTAGTACAAGGGGACATTTCCTGAACAGGTCTTGTGAGTGCAAAGCTCAACAGGCACAATGGGTAAACAGGATTTCAAGATGCAGGCTTGCAAATTCTGCAAAGAAACCAGTTCCAAAGGCCTCCTTGCCTGGCTGCCTGCAGGGGTCTGTGTAGGCAGGAAGACAGAAAGATGCAGAGGCAGCATCCACTGCACATTGCCTCTACAGAAATGCTATTGCCTGGGCCTTTGGCTTCTGGAGAGTCATGAGAGCTCTATGAACAAGCCAGCGGGAGGGGGGAGGATTCCACCACAACCCAGGAGGGCACCTTGAAAAATACCACGGCAGCAGCAATGATTGCAGTGCGAGTGTGCTGATTTCGAGCCTGTAATATTTGACTGTAACTGCAAATAACATGGCACTTGCATACTGTGATGAGAAGGACTCTCTAAGGATCTGGATGGGTGGATAACTGTTTTCTTAATACAGTTATTTAGATGCATAACACGGGTGCCCCTCGTGTGCTCTTAGTACCTTTACAGATCCATTTATTTGCACAAAAGATACTTTTAATAGACAGTGCAACTCATTCAAAAAACAGATATACAAATGTCCCCAGAAAACATAAAATAAACCTCACTGTCTAGCAGGCACAGCAGTACTGAAGTCCCTCTAACCCTCTTCCCAGCTTGTTCACAAATTCCTGGGAGGAAAACTAGGTGCTGTATGTAGGATACCCAGAAGGTCCAGACAAGGATATATATAAGGTGGTTTGGACAGGGATGATCCTGCCTTGAGCAGGGGCCTGTATTAGATGACCTCCAGAGGTCCCTTCCAGCCCCTACTTCTCTATGATTTTAAGCAGACCCAATAGGTTAACACGTTCCTCTGTCAGGCTCACATTTTGGACTTTGAAGTCACACAAGCACATAAGATTTTTTTTAATCATTATTTTTAATAAAAGCATGCATGTTCTCTCTGGCTATATTACTGAAATTGCGTGCAAGCACTATTGGAAGGCATATCACAGCAGTTACTTCTGCACATGCAGAAAAATTACTCAACAAAACCCCACTGGAATTAAGCCAGTAGGTCAGGCTTCTACTGATCTGTTTGTTAATTGAGCAGTCTATAGGCATCCTCCCCCACCAACCTTACCCCCCCCCAACATACACAGCAGCAATTTCTGTTGCTAATTTGGAATAATCTAACCATGAAATAAGCAGAGGTGCTGTTTAAACATTCTCTTCTCTACTTGTATTGGTCCCAGCATTGCAATTTACCTTTGACAGTCGATAACGTGGCTTGCATATGAAAACCTGCCTTTCAGCTGTTGGGTTTCTCAGAGTAACTCCCCAATTCATGCCCTCTCAGAAGACCAGCTCTAAGGATTTTCTTAATGATAAGACAAGACTAGAACAACAGGAACTACACTGCAATTTAGAAAATGCCTAAAGACTATAAGGATATTAAACTGTGTGCTCTATTAATGGGAAATCTGTTTGTGTGTAAGGAGGTGTGTAGAGTTCCCTGTGAACGGTCGTGTCGGGGGTATGTTGCTGAACTATAATGCTTGGTTTTTCAGGAAGTCTTTGGCATTTTGGAAAAGCTTCACCCACATGATTTTGAGGCTTAAGTGATGGAGGCCCCCAAAAGTCACTGAGGCTCAGGACATGTCTTCATCACATGCCTTCAGTTCTTACCTGAGTATAACCCATGTTCTGTCAGCGCACAAAAATCTGTACCCCAAGTGTAGCACTACTCTGCATCCTACCTAATTGATCCATAAAGAGGTATGAGCTAAGGCAAGCGTGCACTGACATTCATGTAGCTAATGAAGCCACTCTATGATATGGACACCAGGCCTGAGCTAATTAGAGAAGGGACCGTGGTGCTTTTGCAAATTATACTCCTTGTGCCTAGTAAGCAATTTCATTAATGCAGTGCATTTGCAAACTCTACAAAACCTTTGTACTAGACCAGCATGGTACAATACCATATTTACTCACGTACGACATGTACATTCCCCAATAACTACTGGAAATTGGGATGTGCGTCTTAAACAAGGAAATACAGGAAGCAGAAGGCCTGATTACATGAGATCCAACCTGCCTGTGCCCTCTTATTTAGCCAGGTGGGAAGTCAGTAGCACCTGCCAAGTCAGCAGAGAATTGATCCTGCTAGAGCCAAACTGCCCAGAACCTTCTTGTTGAGCCAAGTGAATAGCCAGTAGCGACTGCTGCAACTAGGGGGTTAACAGAGCAGCCACAGGATCCCCTCCTCCACCCTTACTGCAGCTGCCTGTGTTTTCTCTGCAAAAATACTTACCATATTTTCAAGGAAAGACTTTTTTTTTCTTCATTCCACCTAAACAAGTTGAGTGTCTTACTTGGGGCTACAAGGAAATAGAGTATGCCACTGATCACTCCTAAAACTTTAGCACAAATACTGCAGCATTTTCCTAACATTTCACAATTCAAGATGTTACCAAAATAAAAGAAATAATGCCCTTTTCTCCAGCTATAGCAGATCCTGATGGAACAAGGCTGAAAAAAAAAGAAGCAGCACTTGCTGAATGTTTATACATCACAGCACATGGCATCCCTTGCCAAGGTTTCAAACATGCATGCATACAGTGAATATAAGTGAATTTTGGAACTGCCCGTCTGTTGAGATTTTAAAATTACAGCCCCCATGACTTTAGACTCTTCCTTTCTCAACATTTGTTTTTACTCTCCAGTCCATAACAATAAGAGTTCACACACTATCCTTCATAGGTTTGCCCAAAGCTATTCCATATCTGCAAAAAACAACAACAACAACAACAAAACTTAATAAAAAAAATTAGAATTCCACAAAGCAAATCAAACCCACTATAAAAGTACAGTCAAATAACATACACAACTCAGCACATGGCTTTTAGACATGAATACAAAGGAAATGATGAGCATAAATTCCTTGACCTTTAAGCCATAGGATGCCTTTACATTAAACATCAATTTAAGAAGTGTTCATCGAATAACTGCCTACTACCAGGACCAAAGGAGTTATTCAGACAGCTTCAGAGAAGCCAACTATGAACATCATCAGATCTTAATGCAATTACAGTAAAACCTGGTTAATTCATCACTCCAAGGGCATTGTGTTGGATGTAGTTATGATTGATGACAAATAATCCACGAATGACTAATTAGCAGAAGTTAGCCATTTACAGTTTTGGGGAGCTGTATTTTGCATATCACATCAAGACACAGCAACAAATGATTTTTGACACTTAGAAGAATGAAAAAAAAAGTACTGCAAAACTTCCAAGTGCACACCATATACACTCTGGCTTGCTGTGTGAGAAACCTATGATTTTGAAATAAATGCTTAGAGCAAATTTCTGTCTATAAAGGTGAATATCTACTCTGCCTTCTTACTAAAAAGTCAGAGTGTTCACTACATACAGCTGACGGGGATATGATGAAGTGAAAGAATCAGTCAAAAATGTTTACTTTGTGCATTCACACGTACTTGCTGCCAAAAATCAAAGATAATTCTGCAAAATCATCTATGATTTGTTGAGTCAAAAAAAGCTGTAAAGTATCCAACGTTCTGTGAGCCTCTGCTAGTTTGACAAGTGCCGACCAGTTATCAAAAGTAAATTCTATTGTGATTTAGTATGCATGTATGTTTGGAAATAACTAATTACCCTTTATTGGATGACAAGGAAGTTGGAGTGTTTTGTGTACAGATGACTAGAAACCTGGCACTATAGCAAGAGGAATATACAAGAAAAGTAGTTAACACATGCCTTTGAACGCTATTTACTGTATGAAAAAATTCAAAATAGGTTAGTTAGAACTCTGTCCATATGGGCTAGGAGGGCCTTTTCTAATGCCTTGGAGGCACAAAAGGTTCCCAGAAACCCCACTGCCAAACACAGGCTTTCAGACCCTGTGCAGAACTGGCAGATGGTCTGCACAGCTACTTCCATCACAACAGAGAAGTGAGCATTCCTGAAATGAGAGGAATTGCAAACGCACCTGGCTGCAGCTCACATCTGAAAGAAACTCTCTGTCTTGTGCATGGATGGTGTGGGGGCACACAGCTGTGATCAAGCATGCTGACACCTTGGTTGATATAAAAAAAAAAGTGCTGGACTTATGTTCTAAGACCTCTAGTCTACCAGAAATCTGCTCATTTACCGGTGTAGCTTACAAATGAAGGTTTATCAAACTGGGCTGGGGAGTGATACTACCAGAAAGAGAAAGCAGAATTTTCCTGTTGAACCTATTGAAGGAGTCTCCGGCACCACTTCATCATGGAAGAGAAAGTGGCTCCGTGGAGGGTCTGCTTTGTAGCTGTCACTTTATCCATAACAAGGTTTTTATTTTTGTGCAGATCTGGAGAAGGGCCATGAGCTACAGCTCAAGATACCTGCCCTTGTGATCCTTACACACCGGTCTGCAGAACAGCTGAGCATGCTGGATGTTAAGCCCTTGATAAATCTGCCTCCGTATTTTGGTAGCCACCTAGGAACTAAGCCTTTCCATATCCTGCATAATAGGACAGCAAACAAAAAGCAGCGTCTTTGCCCTGGGACTGAGGGGCTATCTAGCTTCCCAAACAAAACCCACCTAGAATAAAAATGACTTCAAATTACACTGGGGTTTAAGCCAGTGATAAGATAGATCAACGGCATATTTTTGAAGGCGAGAAGATGAGGGGGAACACTGACTATCAGCTTGTAAGAGTGCATTAGTTGTCAACACAGTAACCACAACACACTTCCCCATGACCAGCGTGGAACGGAGACACAGCATCAGAGCTTGCTATAGATCCAGATCTAGGAGCCTGAGATCTGCTCCAGGCACTAAATTAGCCCCTGCCCCCCAAACCCCCACAAGCCCCCTGATCCCACCAAACCCTCCTGGACCCCCAGGAACACCCCCCTGTGTATGCCATCTACCCCCCATTCCCCCACCAACCCCCAATCCCCACCAAACCTGCTTTCCTCTCAGTCCCCCCAACATCCCCACTAGCCCCCCATCCCGACTTACCTTAGAGTGGGTGGTCATTTCGAACCTGATCTAACTTCCCCCCAACTGCCCTGAATGTCTGCACTTAGCCATAGTGGGTTACTGGGGGTCTAGGAGGAAGCGCTATAATTAAAATGTTAATTAAAGTGCGCACCTCTGAAGGAGTCTGATAAACTGTATGAAATATTGCCAAAGCCTCCCAAACAGCTCTTTGAAGAAACGTAATGACGTTGTCAAAACACATTTCTACTGCAGAGAACACAAATGCAACGTACCAAAAACCTCCCACTTGCAAGGACCCAGGATCAAAAACGGCCATGAAAATACTTCCAAAGGAGAGCCCGAAGAATACAAAGAAACGCCCACTGCCCTAGTATTACCATTTGAAACAGAAAAGTCATGAAATATGGCCATATTGTCAGCTCAACATATCAATAAACAGTAGCAACAGCACCAAAAACAGCATCATTTGAACACTGCAAACCATAAATCACAAAGTGCCCACGTTAGAATAGCAGCCCATAGTCCGATCACAGAAGAGGCAGGAGCTCAGCTAGCTAGACTTATAAAGCAGATTGCACTGCTGTAGTGAATTCATCCACATAAACAATCATCCACAATTCATCACAATCAGCTGACTTGCTCCCTGCTACTGCTGCTGTGCTACTGAGGGGCTGTTATTCTGGGAATAAAGCAAGGCAGCTGCCTACATCTTAGGTATGATTATTGGTGCCTGCTTGGACAGCCTGAGAGCAAGGCAACGTGTCTTGGTGCTTCTCTGCACTTTCACCTAATGGTAGAAAGAAAACAGAACACACGCCTTTCCCTGTGTACGTGTCTCTCTCTTCTTCCCTCATCTCACTTGTATTGGCAGAAAAGCAGTCCAAACCTTTTTAGAAGTGCTGCGAGCATGCCATACAGTGAGTCCTGGCATCCCTTAAAATCCAAAAGCGAGCATAAACTGACTATCCAGATGGACCATGACAAGGAGCAGACAACACAAACAGACTCTCACAGCAGCCCAACAAATGTTGGGTGTCGCGCCAACAGTATCAGTACTCAACAACCATTGCTATGAAACGGTCACGTGTTGCACACAGCATCCCTGACATCCAACGACAAGAACAAGAAATAAAAAGTTAAGTTATCTAACACTACCTGGCATCTAATTCTACCCAAAGGTATGCAGCTTGCTAGCACCTGCCTGTCTATCATGCCCAACCTTAACTCTGAGCCTGGGGCAAGCCAGCCTTACAGGGCCCTCTACTAGACTACCCGTTGGAAAGAGCTGTCATCCTTCGTGCATTTCTCTGTGGGAAACTCCAGCCTCTGCAGGAGGTTTAAAATGTTCGGCTTTGACAAATAATTCCATGTGCACAACAATTATCCCCGAAATATTTTGTTCACAAAAAAAGCTTGGCACCACATATGCTTAAGCTGAACTCAACTAATTTTTGTGTAGATAGCAAGGGTTGTTTGATATGTATGCCAACAAACATGTGACAACCACAAATAAATTCCAAATGCAAGAAAAAAAGCCAAGCAAAACCTTAAAGCAATCAAAAGGCATAACACTGGCACCATGAACTTTCACACAGAAGAGACCAAGAATACATAGAGAAAAACAGAACTGTATATCCTATGTTAAGCCTATTTAGCTCTGGGGTTGTGAATATAATCTCCATGAAAAATAAAACATTTTATTATACAGACATTAGCACCTTTTAAGCTGCCTAAATAAGAGAGTGGATATACTAAAAGCAAGTTCCAGTTGCCACACAAGAAAGATTTTAAAATTATTTTTTAGGATTTACTTAAATGTATGAGTACACTGAACAAACTGGAATATTGGCAAAAACACCAGGAACATAAACCTGCCATGCATTCTCAATGTACTTACAGCCATCTTTTGCAATATAAAGCCTGATTGTTTCACTGGCATTATTTTTGGTTAGATAAAGAATTTAAATAAAGGTAGTGAGAACGTGTATTTTGTAAGATACATTAATGAGGGTAATGGAAGGAAATGCTATAAAAAATGGGTTACTACGTATAACTACTACAGCTCAGTCACATTTTTAGCCTGAAAACAGATGCTGAAAACAGATACAGCAGTAGCACTTTTCTACATGAATTTACATGAACTCAGAATATGTATTAGTATCAGAAATATTATTTCTAATCCACCTTTTCAGAATTACAGTTGCTAAGCTTGCTAACATGCGTTTCATCTTTCAGAAGAGGAAAAAACCCCACAAAATATTAATACAATCTTACCTGTGTTACATCAGAAGATTGTATTGATACTTAAGCCTGAAGTCAGCATTTCAAAATTAGGGGCAATTAAATTAAAACACGTTAAGAAACTGTCCCTCATGGGCAAACCCAAATCTGTTTTGCTGTGTTTCTGGGTGGTCTTTACAGGTAGAGCTGATGTTGCCAAGACTGTCAGATCCTCCGGTGAGCGCTGGAAAGCTCCCCACAATGCTTCCCATCAGTCTAAAGCAAAGTCAGTTTTGCGGGCTTCAGAGACAGAAGCCTGGAGGGCAGTGGCCTCAAGACTCCCAGCTGTTTCTTTGTCAGTGCAGAGCACTTTGTGGCATATGTCCAACTATGACATGCCCTGTAGCTGCAGTTTAACACCCACAAAGCTTCCAACGGATGACAAGACTCAGAGATGGCAGGATGTGTCAGGGCATGCGGAAATCGTCCGCTCCTGCGTCTATGCGCCAGAAGTGACACTGGGGTAAAACAGCAATCGCATGTCTAAATCAGCAGTTTTCAGCAAGGGGGAGTCACGCACTTCCCCAGATGTACCGTTATCGGCTGCTTTCCCTGATGCCTCTCTCCAGGGTGGCATACTGGGTCTTTTGCTAGAAGCACAGCTTTTGCACTTCCAAGTCCTTTCTAGATACATGGACTCTCGTCTCCATCAGTTAATATTTCTAAAACTTTCCAAAACAAAGAGGTAGTTAGCCCTGTTAGTCTGAAGTCAGGCAGAAGGCAGGGCAGGGTAGGGTAGCACTTTAGGGCAGTGGTGCTCAGTCTCCAGCCCATGGGAGAGCCAGTCATCCAGCCCGAGGGGCTCCCTACAGATGAGGCCCAATCTGGCATGTGGAGCCAGGACCAGAGCTGGGACCCAATCTAGCAAGCAGCAATAGGGCCCTGGTGTGCTGGATCTGGCCCCAGTCCGCAGGTCAACCCTACACCACTCATCCCACCCATGGGGCCAGTGAACATCACTGCCTTAGGGAATGGACATATACAACACTTAGAAAGGTTTAATTTAGATGCAGACAGACACACTAGCCTGTTAAATTGAATAATAAATAAATAAACTAAACTGAGCCTGTTATAAACTTGTTTACATTTGCCTGAGCCATTGCAAAAGTGTACCTTGAAAAGCAGGTACTTTTTTGAACCCGTTCACTGTGAGCTGGTTCAGTGCTTTGTGTGGCCATCAAGTGTTCTGGGACACAGGTCTGGTTGGTCTTCCAGGCGTCCCACACTGCACAGCTCCTCACTCCCCACAACAAGCTGCTGCAACTGGCCACTCTGGTACGCTGCCAGAATTCAACTCTCCCCACCACTTTAGTTTGTCTATTTTTTTAAATCAGTGAGCCCCTTTGCACTGCTTGTTCTATGAAAGTGATCTTTCTAACATTCAGCAGTGTCCTCACTCCCTACTTGACCACGGCCCCTCATCATGCCTGCCCCCCCCAGCACTTCACACAATTATAGAAAGTTTCAATTGTCGTGTGTGCTTGCACCCACAGAGATTAACTGGTTCATAGAGGCGTATGTTTGCATAAGCGCTGAAGTAGGCTGTCATCTCCAAAAGTGTATGCCTCTCTGAACCAGCTCGTCTCTAAGGTGCCACCTTGCTCTGCCTTCTGCCTGAATAATTTAAAGTTCACTCCAGGATATAGAAGTGCACACTGCCTCTTGGCACATCCACACTCCACAGCCCTCTGATTTTTCTTCAGATCGTCCAACAAGAAATGGTGGCTGCCTGTCCTGTGGACTGGACACATTAAAATAGCCTTTTCGGTTTTTAACTGCAGTTACAGAAGGGATGAGCAGTTTTTCAAGATCTCTTAAAGCCCATTTCCAACAAACCACTGAATGAAGGGCAAAGGGCAACAGTTTTTGTGAGCTGGCGCTCCCATCTGGCTGGGAGAGATCAGATAATGTAGCTTCATTTTCATGCAAGGTAAATAACAGATTTTGGCTAGTAAGCAGCATTTTGGTGCATAAGGCTCCCTTTCTCAGGAAGTTTGGAGGAAGGAGCAGAATGATTTCTATTCACTACTGTCTTTGACACAGAAGAATTAGCTCTGCAAGAGATGTATGCAGTAGCTGATTTGAATGTAAAGCCTGTTTCCTGTCCAGTCTTATGCAACAATATTTGGACTTCTATAAAACAACAGACTTAGTAGGATTCAAACATAATATTTTAAGTTTGGATAAAGATTCCAAAGCTCATGCCAGAAGGGTTTTTTGTTTTGTTTTTTTTAATTTATCAATACTCCTCTGGGGCTGGGCAAAATCTGCATATTTGGGACATCTTTCAGCTAGAAAGATTTAGCATTTTGTTCAGATGGTTATTTTGGGACCAAAACAAAAACTTTCAAAGCAGCTGAGAGATACCTTCCGATGCAGAATGGCAAATGGAGATCAAAAGGTTTGTTACAGAAAAAAGGAGCCCACTGTTAGCCCTAGGAGATATAGTTCAAAATAGAAGAAAAGATGCTATTCTTTATTCTGTTTGTATGCCCACCAGTGAAGTGAGCTACAGATGTGTAAAGTCAATATGGAGAGAGAAGCTCCTTTTGTGTTGCTTGAGCATCAAATTACCTTTACAAGCACTTCTGTGATAGCAGCTGGAAAATCAGCCCTCCCCTGTCTGCTAGGGTCCTGCATACTGCTCATAATCACTGCTTTGAAATGTTCCTGCAGTCCCAGTACTTCCAGAGAGACCACCTGAAATAGGAGTCATAGTCAAATGCCTATCATGTAAAATCTTTGCATGATTTAATCCCCAAGGACTTTGTTCATTCATCCTTTCCAGATCATTTTCCAACTAAGACCAGGCACTTTTCCAGAAAACATTCAATTGAGCGTGTTTGTCCTGAAAATTCCCCATCTAGTTAGTCAGGTCTTTCAGAGCCTGTGAGTTGCTCTGATTTCTGTCAGAATTAAAATGTAGGCATTTTGCAGCTCCCTCCTTTTATACTCATTTGACAAGCAAATCCCCAAAACCTCATCTGGCCCAGAAGCCCAAGGACTCTGCTTGTGAAACACCGAGATGTTTTAGATCATAAATGACAAGACTGCTTTTCTTGTAGAGATTTTGAAGCATCTGGAATTTTGTGATAAGCAGATCAGCAAAGGAATCTCAAGCTGTCTTCGCTTTACCCCCTGTTCATTTAGAGTAGGATTCTGAAAGACACTGCATCCTGACCTCAGACACATCATATGGGGTATTAAGGTTTAGTATCTCTGTTTGTCTCCTCAACCAGAGCTGCTAGAAATTTAAGTAAAAAAGCCCTGGCAGGTTGACTGCTTCCAGTAGGCTCTGGTCAACAAGTTCAGGGAATATGTCCCCTTTCCCAGAGACAGGCAGACTCAGCAGATGGTCATGAGGGACTTTGGTACCACTGCCCATTTTGTCTCTGTCCTGGGCATGGCACAAAGACCTTGAAAGACACCTAGGACAAGTACTGCAGGCCTCCAACACTACTTCTACATGAACATCATGGCAGTATGAATGCTGCAGCAGTCATTATGGACCATCACCAGAGTCTTGCCGTGATGGCCATGTCTGTGGCAGTGGCAGGCACAGAGCTCCACTGCAGTGGGCTGCAGGTAACATCGCTGGCATGATATGTGCCCTTTAAAACACTGCCTCTGCTTAATAAGGCCAGCAACCTTTTGAAGTTGGAACCACCTTGCTCCAGGCTAGCATGGATCAGGTGGCTTTGGCCGTGTGTTTGCAGCCAGAGGGGTTTGCCTGTGGCTGGCAGCTGCACCATTACTGCTTTTCCCAGCCCCCTACTCCCTGGCTGGGGACATAAGCGCAGCTTCCAGCTGGTGAGAAGCTGTGCTGGGATCAGGCAGCTGGGAACTGCCTAGGCTGCTGCTGTCCCTTCTCCCCAGCTCCCCACCCCCCAGGGGCATTGTGGGCAAAGCTGGAAGCTGACCAGTGCCAGCTCAGTTCCCCATCAGATGGAAGCTGTGCCTGTGCTGCTGCTGGAGAGCAGAGACCAGGAGAAATGACAGCAGTGCAAGCATAGCTCCCACCTACCCGTTACCTAGCCATAGCACAGGCACAGCCGCCCAGCTCTGTAGGCCAGACTAAGCGACTCCAAAGGATGGATTGGGCCCATGGGCCATACAGTGCCAACCCCTGTTCTAGTTAAATGACCACTGTCCTGTTATAGGAAAAAGAGGCAGGTCCTCTCCCACCACTGCTGCCATCTTGGACTCCCAGCCATCATAGCCAGACCCTGGTTTCCCAAAGGGCTCAGCAGTTCTCTGAGCCCTTAGCAGGGACCTCTGGCATCCTACAGCACTAAGATGGTTCCCTCAGACCCATGAGACTCTACAGCTATAAAACCTTTGCACACTGATTGCTTGCTGCATTCTCTGTAAGGCTGCACCTCAGTCTGAGGTGGATGATGTGTCAGAGCTGGAGGCTGTGAAAGAAGTAAAGGCCCAGCAGCACACCCGCAGCAGCTACCCCACTAGTTCTTCAGAAGGGACAGCAGCGAGCAATAGCCTCAGAGGCTTCTGTCACTCTGAGTGGTGCACAAGGCTGTTTTTGTAAAGAAAATAAATATTTTATTTTTAAAAATGCTGGTGTGCAGGATACAAAAGAAAAGGGAAACCCAGCAGCTGCTGAGAGCACATGTGAGATGGGGCAGGTGCAGCAACTCACCATGGCCCAAGCAGCAGGGGAGGCATTGCACAAGGGCTCCATATTGGGAACCAGTTCATCCGCTTCTGCTGATAGCTTACACCAGCTGCAATGTGGACATGGGGAGGCAGGGAGTGAAGCACCTTGCTCAGGAGACTCGGATAGGGCTGTCACCAGCAGAGGGGCAGACATCCTCACAAATGGGGAACTGCAGGAAATGCACTGACTGTAAGGAAATGTGTGCAGACTCCTTCACAGAAGCCATGCTCCCTTGAGGTGCCCAGAGACAAGTCACCCTGTTTGAATTGCTGGCATTCCCACAAACCCAGTTTATCTTTGTTGGCAGAGTGCCATCTCTGCAAGTCTTCTGCCAACTGCTGAGCGCTTCCTGCCAATCTGCCAGACCTCATGCAGAAGCCGCCAGCTCTGGGTCATCGTGCCAGCATTTGGCTTCAGGAGAACTCCTGCTTGCTATTCCAACTTATCCTGGGGCTGGAAATTTATGGTTGTTCCTGCCTATTATCTTAATGAGAAGCAGGGATCTATTAGAACCCCCATCTGTGAATGTGAAACCCCAGCCAGCGCAGCACGTGGCTTGGTGATTTTGACCAATATTGCATTAATGATCTCCAGCAGGGCTGTCCAACTGATGGCCTTCTGGCTGCACGTGGATCATGAGGGGTTAAGTTATGACCCCTGGGCTCACACTCAGCTGCCACCACTCCCCACATTGCTCCGGCTGCAATAGCAGACTGAATCTCCAGGTTCCCCCTCTCTCCTCTGCTTCCTGCACCTGCCGAAGGGGATGGGGCAGTGTGATGTGGCACACCCCAGCCTGGTGACTTGAGGGTGAACCTGGGGCCATGTGGGTGCATGGCTGGGGCCCAACCTAGGGCTGCGGTCCCTGGCTACTTAGAAGTTAGCCAGCCCTGATCTCTAATAAAAAAACATTATATAAGCACTTGCTATTGTTGTTGTTGAACAAAACCCAGCCCCTCCTTTTACCTTCTGATATGTTAAAGTTCCTACAACTATCCCAAAGCAGATTTCAGAGCTTTCACCCCCAATTGTTAGGTCCTACTTTCACCATTTTCTGCACTGAACATTGTCAACTCCCCAAACAGCTAGCTGGCATGAGTGATGTGACCTTAATCTAGCTGCTGTATCAGTAGTTCAAAAAGGTAAGGCAGATGACCTTAATAGCTACGGATTGGTGAACCTGACATTGATCCTGGATGAAGGCAGATACAAGATGCAATTGGGTAAAGAATGGCAGCATAATTGGTGCCAATCAATCTGGTTTTAAGGAACATAGGTCTTGCAATAACACAAACAATAAGCTTAGCTGATAAAGGCATAATATACTAGGAATTCTGTCAGGCAGTTAGTAGATGGCATAGCAGTCTCATTAAAATTCAGCACACTCTAAAATACCAGTACAACACATTAAATGAATTAAAAGCTTGCTAAACTGATAGATCTCACAAAGCAAGTGTAAGTGAAGAATCCCCCTTAGATGTGGGGTGTTACTCAGCACAGATCAGACAACCTGGACTCACGTTACCATATTTACTCAAATCTAAGATGAGGTGTCCTCCCCACCCCCACCAGCATTGGGGGCAGGGGAGGGGCTTGTCTTAGATTTCCATACAAAGCAAGGGAGGTGGCAGGCAGCTGCTGCAGCTCTGACTCTAGCTCTGAACCCAGGTTGGGGCCAGACCTACAGCAGCCTCCTGCCCCCCCAACTCCACATGCCCTCTGCAGCTTCTGAGCCCCTGGTCCCGTCCCTCCCTTACTGTCAGGTGCAGCTTGGCTCCAGCTCAGGCTGGATTCCCACCCCAGCACGGAGCACTTGGAACTCCAACCTCTACCCAGCCCATAAGAGCTGACACTGCTGCACGGCCAGCAGGGGCTATGCTTCCATGTGCCATGCTCCAGGAGGGAACAGAGCCTAAGCAGCATCTGACAGTAAAGGGAGGATGGGCGGAGAGGCAGAAACTGGGCAGTCAGGTGGGGAAGAGGCAGAGACAGGGGGACTGGGAGGGGAAGGGCAGAAGCTTTGGGGAGCTGGGCTTGGGGAGCAGATGGCAAGCAGACAGGAAGGCTGCAGGGGGGAAGAAGTGGAAGGGGCAGAGGGCAAGGTAGGGGGGTACAAATTTAAGATAACCCTCTGATACTTAGATTATCAACCTATACCTGGAAAATTATAACATGTTTAGAAATTTTCCATATATAGAATCTAACTGTTGGCGGGGGTCATCTCAAATTCAGGATCATCTTAGATTTGAGTAAATATGGCAACACTAGCAATGATCTAGAAGAAAACAGAGAAAATAAGTCTGCATTCGACATGTGTTATGGGGTGGTAAAGAAGAAGAAAAGACCCATGCTACCACAATCTGGATAGTATGCTGGGTGCATCCAAACATGCAATTTATTAGAGTTGAATATGAAGTCAAGATAGTGGAATGCCAGCTTGGCTGTAACTAAGGCTGAGAAACCTTTCCTCTTTAAATGGCCAACTTCTCTGAGTGCTCTGAAAACCACATGCTTACCCAGACGGCTTTGACATTTGGCCTGTCTTTTGGGTTAGCAAACTAATGCTGGGGGTCCAATGAGCAGGTCCCTTGAAGCCTTGAAGCTCACCTCCCCACAGTCAGCTTTGCTTAAAGCTGACAAATTCTACCAAGCATGTCTCACACACTTGGTAACCAGACCTAGAGCCTTGCTGTGCCCCAAATGGTTTCGTAGCTTGACTTTCCCCCCTAGACAGCACCTGGTATACACTGCTCATTCAGGGAAGCAACGCTGAAAACGGTATTTGGAACAAAATAAATAAATAAATTAAGCCTGTGCCTGTCCTTGAAGCCAAATGCTTATAAGCTGAACAGTGAGTGCACAGACAGAAGAGCCAAAAGCCTTGGTAGTTTGCAAGTTTTCACATAAGCTATAAGGGATGCACAGGAGCCAGCATCAGGTTGAATCCAACCCTTGGCAGAAATCTGAAAGAAGTACATTGCAACAATCTGCCTCTGTCAAAAAAAAAAAGGTACGGGAAAGAAAGTAATCTGAGCACAAAAGGAAGTTCGGAAGGCTCTCGGTGAGCTTTTGAAAAGAAAATAAATTACACCTGTGAATACGTGCTGGGAGGGGAGTGGGATTAAGAGAAAGCAGAGTGGAGGGAGAGGAGTTTGGGTCCTCGGGCTAGGAAGAATCTCAGGGCAAATGAGCAGTGGTGTGTGAATCGCCCCCACATCAGTGTCAGGACCTGGGAAACCTGCGACTCCCAAGGTTGGTCAGAGCCCCTGTCTCTCTTCCTCCAAGTAGGCTGGGATCTGGTGGCCACTTCCTTCATGGAGGCGTTGAACCTTCTCCTTCATCTATGTGGGAGTGTGGCAGGGCACTGCAGGTGCCTGCCACTTCAAGGGCCTGAAGGCAGGAGCTGGCAGGGGCCTGATGAGGACAGCCATTTTGAACCTAGGGCTGCCCATATAAACAGGGCAGTTTTGCTGCTGGAGGCAAGGCAACACCATTGCCTGGCTGGAGGGTTGCTAGTGTCATCTGGAGGTAAGGGAGGAGCTGTAGGGGATGGTCAGGAGGCTCCTGGTCCTGGGCATGACCTAAAACTGCCCCCTGCTGGGAGCAGGTGCCCAGGTGGTGTTCTCAGTGGCGCGGGAGCCCCCAGGAAATGCCAGGCCAGTTACCACCACAGTGAAAGGTGGGTCGGGGCGCCTTAACCCCTAGCCCCCACAACTGGGTGGATTACTCCTTTCTAGGGTCTGGAGGGTTGACCCCCAGAGAAAGGTGCGAGTCTATGGCCTCACTCTCTGTCTGGACTTCCCCTGACTGGTCCATGCTAGGGCCAGGCCCGGAGGGGTCGAAGGGCTGGGGGCCCACCGCAAGGGACGCCCAAGAGCCGAGGGCCTGGGGCTCTGACTGGCCTGAAGGTGGGCCAGGGCTAGTAGCCGAAGGTCCTGGGGGGACCACACCTGAAGGGGAAACGGTTCAGGGAGCAATGCTGCCCAGGATGAGGGCGGGTTAGGCTGCTGGAATGGAGGCATCACAGAGGGGTTCAACACTAGGATCATGGGGCCCAGCGTGGGGTCAGCGATTGTGAAAACATCTGGATGCCACCTGCGAGGCTTGGGCTGCAGTGTAGGGGAGGAACAGAGCCGCAGATAGTGCCCCCTGGCATCGGGGCAAGAAATGGGCAGCCTCCTGCTTTATTAACAACAATTAATCAATTACCAACAAGGCGTGGTGGGCGAGAAGTCGGGCAGTTAGCCCAGAAACAGGTGGGCGGGCCACAGGGAAATTGGCCCCAAGAAGGCCCCCTGTTACAGGGAGCCTTGCTATTTGGAGGAAGGGAGAAACTGGCGAGTTTCTCTCTCTCAGCCATATATGCCCCAGGCAAGGGGGAGGAGTGAAGGGATCATAATAATAAGGGGGCAAGGGGGAGCAGGGGAAAATTGAACTTTTTGTAAAGCAACATATGTAAAAAGGCTTGTGGCATCGCTGTGTGTGCTGGGAGAATTGTCCAGAAGTAGGCGAGGCCTGCTGGCATGGGCAAGGGGGCCTGGCTAGACAGGGACAGGGAAGCCTGGAGGGGCCAGAGGGACATGGGCCCTAGTTTCAGGTATGACTCTGGGTAATAACCAAGGAAATGCATAGCTTGCATGCAAGGTGTTTCATGTGATGTGGGAAGGGCAGGAAATGGTGGCAGGTGGGTGCCTGTATTGTGGGATGGGGATGGAGTTGAGAGTGGAGAAGGAGACAAACACCAGGGGTTTTGATTGCTTAAAATCACTGTAATCCCCACATGATCACACAGTCAAGATTCTGGAGCACCAACTAAGGCTGTCACATCACCTACTGCTCCTGTAAGTCACTATGCACTCAAACATTTCAAACCACAGCCAAAACCCCATAGTCCTGTTCACCAAGCATATAGGAACAAGAGAAGCACTCAAGAAACCACCAGCATCCTTTATCTTCACCCACTGCAGCAGCATCTTGGCTGCAGATACACTTCACTGCTCTAAGCAAATAGTGCCTAGTTCATGTAAATAGCATTCCTCTTTCTGCTCAGGAAAGCTAAGATATTTGTTGACTGAAAAACATTTTTAACACGGGGCTAAGGTTGCTCATTGGTACTTCACACCTTTTTGGAGCCTGGCATTCAGACTTCCAGAATTAAGAAAACCAAGACCTCTAAGGTACACACTCACACAGCCTTTACTCAGGTCTGCAGTAGGGTCTGTCAATCCTGGATAGGTGCCACCAGTCATCTTCGGACATGCAGGGCACATCTACATGAGACATTTACTGCACGTTAGGCGAATAACACTGCACAGTAGTGTGGTGGTTAAAAAACGGTGCTAACAGCCTACTGTGTTGTTAGGTTAATGTGCAGTAAGCATCAAAAAATAAACGTGTGCCGGTACTACTGCACAGTAACCCTAGTTACTGAGCATTTAGTTAGTACTTTATTAAGCAAGTACTAAACTAAATGCACAGTACCTAAGGCATATTAGTGAATGTGTAGACGCACCTACAGATCAGATAATTGTGGAAGACTATCATCCTTGACTGTGAGTGATTGCAGAAGGTGACTCAGGGGTCTTTGAGAAATTCCCAATATGCATCTAGCACTTATAAATCACACTGTTTAAACTGTAGAGAACAGGAGCTGCTTGTGTCTGCCATACAGTCAACCACTCTTCCTTTACCCTTTCACAAGGTACCCATCCCACCACTAAACCAACAGACTTCATTCACTTCCCACCTGACTGCTGACAGCATGCAGGGCAAAAACACCCCTGTGCCCTATTACTAACGGTCTACAGACACATGAAAGAGGCATGCTCCAACTCTTAAAGTACGCAGGCATCCATTTCTTTTGATCACATGCATGGGAGGTTAGACAGAAGAATACTGTCATGAACCCATCCCAAAAATAATAATAGTTTGGGGTGTTTGGGGAATGTCAGGCATGTGTATTTTTCTGAATTAGATTACTAAAAAGTTTGACCTCTATTTGTAGCTAATGTTAAGCTCTGATTAGTTTGATCATTTTTGTTTCTATGAGCCCTGATGTTTAATGTGAATATATTTTTGTATTTTATAATCATAGAAAATAAGGGTTGAAAGGAACCTCGGGTCATCTAGTCCAGGGGTCAGTAATGCTTTTTATCAGAGTGCCAAAAACACCCACAACCTCGACTTGTAAGATGTTGGTGTGCCAGGAGTGGATGGCAGGGGAGCCGCAAGGGGCTTGATCCTTGTTGTAGCAGTGCAGCTCCCTCCCCCAATTCCCCCTCCACTACTGTCCACACCGAGGCCTGCATGCCAAACAAAATGCTTTTGTGTACCATGTTCTGGTACCCGTGCTGGGGAGTTGCCTTCCCCTGATCTAGTCCAACCCCGTGCTCAAACAGTACCAGCCCCAACTAGATCATCCCAGCCAAAGCTTTGTCTAGCTGGCTCTTAAAAACCTCCAAGGATGGAGAGTGCATCACCTCTCTGGATAACTTGTTTCAGTGCTTTACAACCCTCCTAGTAGGAAAGTTTTTCCTGGTATCTAACCTCAACTTCCTTTGCTGGAACTTGAGACTGTTGCTCCTTTTCCTGTCATCTGCCACCACTGAGAACAGTCCAGCTCCATCCTTTTTGGAACCACCCATCAGGTAGTTAAAGGCTGCTATTAAATCTCCTCCCAGTCTTCACTTCTCTAGACTAAAAAAAGCTTAGATCCCTCAGCCTCTCCTCACAGGTCATGTGCCCCAGCTCCCTGACCATTTTTATTGCCCTCCACTGGACTCTCTCCAGTTAGTCCACATCCTTTCTGTAGTTGGGGGTCCAAAACTGGACACAATAATCCAGGTGGGGCCTCACCAATGACAAATAAGAGAGGAAGAATCACTTCCCTTGATCTGCTGGCAGCACCCCTACCAATGCAGCCCAGTATGCCATTAGCCTTCTTGGCAATAAGGGCACACTGTTGGCTCATATTCATCTTCTTGTCCACTTTAACCCCCAGGTCCTATTCTGCAGAGCTGCTGCCCAGCCAGTCAGCCCCGAGACTGTTCCATCCTAAGTGCAGGACTTTGCACTTGTCTTTGTTGAACCTCATGAGATTTCTCTTGGTCCAATCCTCCAATTTGTCAAGGTCTCTCTGAATCCTAGCCCTACCCTCCAGTGTATTTACTCCTCCCCCCAGCTTGGTGTCATCTGCAAACTTGTTGACCATGTACTCCATCCCATCTTCCAGGTCAATGATGAAATTATTGAACAAAACCAGCTCCAGGAGCAACCCGTGGAACACTCCACTCAATCCTGACTGCCAACTAAACATTGAGCCACTGATTACTACCCTTTGTGCCCAGAGATCCAGCCAGTTTTCTATCCACCTTACAGTCCGTTCATCCAGCTCATGCTTCCTTAGTTTGCCTGCGACAATGTTGTGGGAGACCGTATCAAAAGCCTTGCTAAAGTCAAGGTATACAACATCCACTGATCTCCCCACACAGGCAGAGTATGCACATTGTATAATATATTTTTATTAGACAGTCAATTACTGTTTAAGCTTCAAGCTGGACCACAGCTATTCACACCTAGAGGAACAATGCCTACCTAGCTGAGGAAAAGTAAACTCTGAGAATTTGCATATGAGATGGCTATGCATTTGGTCAACCAAGGGAATGGGTGCATATGTAAACTGAATCCTGTCCCCACTAATGGTGATTTAGATTTCAAAGGAAAGAAGAATTAGCTGGGAAGAAGTCTAATTCAAGACCCATATTTCTCATGACTGGAGAGAGTGAGTGACTGACTATAGCTCTCTGGAATAATTGATAGCTAAGGACACTGGATTAGCTGTCTATATGTCTGAATGGATGTCAATGTTTTCTAGATGTAACCAGATGATGAATAATACCTGATATGTCAAACAGATACGCACCTGGGGGAGGATATTATCTGCATGCCTCCCAAAACTGAAGAAAAGAATGTAGATGAATGGATACAGTTGGATGCTTAAGGCATGCCTTGAGAGGAAAATGACTGTCTAAGAATCCATGGGCTTTGGATGACTTAATCCCCCAACTGATAAAAGCTGGGTAGTGCAAGCTGAAAGGCTGCTTGCAGAAACCTCTTACACAGGTCAGAGGCACAAGCTGCATTTTAAGGGAAATGATGATGATATCTAGTTCTCATATTTCAGTCTCAATATATGGCCACCATTTTTATGATTTCTTTATGCAATAAATCCTTTTGCATTTTTTCTTATACCTGGCTGATTGTCTGTGGTAAGTGTTATTTAAGAGCAGGTGACAATTCCAGCTAGTCACTCCATGGGAGTGAGGGCCCATATTAATTTGACACAAGCCAGACATGGGAATGATTCTTTAAGCTGGCAAAATCTCCTTGCTAGAGCTGGTAAGAGACAGGATGAGATGGGTGGTACTGAGGTTCACGGGACTAAAAAATTGGCCCAATGGCAAATCTCAGCTTGTTCTTGGTGGTCAAGCAGCAGATGGTAGCGAGAGAGGTTTGGAGCTCAAGGACAGTGTTGAAGGTGAGCGCACCCCAGTCGTGTCACAGAGATGATACCCCTCCCCTCCCTCAAAAAGATCGGTCCCATCCATATGACCTCACAGTATAGCTATACCTCTGCCATGAGGCACTACCTAATCCTTCCTCCAGGTAAGGGGTCCACCACTTTCTGGATGGTATTAGCAAAATTGCTGGAAGAAGGTGCGTAGGTCTATGTCCACACTTAAAAAGGATGTTATGATGATATATTGGAAAGACTTTAGAAAAAAAAAAAGCTACAATGGCTTGGGGTATGGAAAATCTAACATACAGTGAAAGTAAAGGAACAAAATCTATTTAGATCACAAAAAGGAATATTAAGAGGTACCTGGCAATGGCCTTTAAGACTGTGAGGAGAAGACTGTGTAGCAGAGAAAAGCATAACATGATCCAATGGCTTTAAGTTGAAGCCAAACAAATTCAGACTAGAAATAAGCAACATATTTTTAACAGGAACGTAATTAACTATTGCAGACAAGGTTCTTTGGGTGAATCTGATATCTTTTATTAGACCAACTTAAATAGTTGGCTTCTTTACTTTTCATTCCATCTAGGAAGAGCACACACTAACTACTGAAACCTCCTCAGCCTGACAAAGGGTTTTTGAACCCAAAAGCTTGCTTAAAAATTTTTTTCCAACTATTTAAGTTGGTCTAATAAAAGATATCAGATTCACCCAAAGAACCTTGTCTGCCTATGTCCTTAGACCAACACGGCTACAACTTACATCCCTATTAACTATTGGAATAATTTAGGAGTATGGTAGATTCTCCATCATTTGAAATCTTTCAGTCAAGACTGGGAATATCTTTCTAAAAAGATATGCTCTTGCTCAAACAGAAATTATCCCATGAAATTCTATGCAGGTGGCTAGACTAGCCGGTCATAGAGATCCCTTGCAACCTTCATATTCTAAAGAACTATCTAGAATATCAAAAGGGAAGAGGTGACCAGAGTTTTTAAGCATGTAAACAGGGAGAAGATATTTATTTGGGGAAGCTCTTAGACACAGAAAAAATGAGCTTAAGGAGACCCAGAGATTGAAAAATGAAGTTTGAAAAACTAGGAATGAAGATTTAACTTTTAAATAACAGAGGTATTTAACCATTAGAACAGATTACCCAAGGGATAAAGTCCCTTAGACTATTAATTTGCAATTCATTTTAGTATCTCTACAAGTTAGTGGACTCTACTTTGTTCAGTTCCATGATAGGAAAAAATTATTCCTTCCACTTTATCAAGTTCTATCACTTGGGTTATGTTTATGACCAGACTGGGTGATCATAATACTAGTTCCAACTTCCTTAAAATGTATGAAACTCCAAGTAATCTTGGAGGACCTTCTCAGCTTGGAAACAGTAATATTTTGCAGCTATATAGCACTGTTCATATAAGATCTGAAGGCTTTACAGGTATTAAATAATCTATAATGTTCCAGGCCAGCTATCACTTACAGTTTAGAGCTGGGAAACCATACATATTTCCAGCTAGAACTTAGAGTACAATTCTAGCCAAAAGACACTAAGAAAAGTGGTATTGTGGGAATCAGGTTTTTTGTGCATTCTATAACAATTACTTCTATAGTCAACTGTTTCCACAATGCTAAATTATTTTTGTCACTAATGCAAGCAGATAAAGATTCTGAACACACAGGGAGTAAATCTATTGATTATGGTAGTGTTGTTTTTATACAGTTGTTTTTCAGATTATAAATACACTTTAAGTGAGTTGCCCCAGGTGAGAGAGAAAGTCAGTAACAGAAAATAGCATTTCAAAGGAGCATTCATCAACCAAAGCCTTCATGTATGCAGCAATAAGTTTAACAGTCCCAGGAATCGGATACGAAAGGGATTTTTTTAAGTCGCCCTGTATAACCTGCTAACAAAGGATTATTTAAACGCAGAGGTGCCCTCCTCTCTTTAAAGATTCAAACATCTCTCCATTATATGCCACAGCTCCCCAAGTCCATTTTGAGCACTGTGTTGGCAGTGCAAGACAGATTCTTAGCACTAAAAATGGTGTTATAAAATTGAAATAAGAAGTCTAATAAAATCCAGTTTCAAATGAACTAAAAGTTGTAAGCTATGCAAGCAATTATTTTTTAAAATTTATTGTTTCAAATTGGAATTAAACCCCAAAGTTGCCTCATCCTCTAGAAGAAAAGTAACAAAGTATTTGCAGGTTTAGATCACTATAAAGATCATTATCTGGGGAGAACAAATAGGTGGGGGTCTGGGAAAACAATCAGTCTCTCTCCAGACTCACTGGAACGTTGCACTGGAAGGAACCTTGAGAAATCATTTAGTCCAGCAATGCCCAACCTTTTTGGCCCGCAGGCTGCATGGGAGATGCCCATATATGAGGCAGGTTCATATATACCTAAATTATGCCCAATGGATATTTGTATAACCAGCTTTTAAGACCTCCAGTGAAGAGGATGCCATACACATGCATGCAAGGAAGGTTGTTCCTGTATTTTACTACTTTTATTGTTAGAAAGTGTCTCTTCATATCTAAACTAAATCTTCTTTGCTGAAAACCAAGATGATTTTTACATTGTCCTTCACCCAGGAAAGATGGAGAACAAGTAATTACCATCCTCTTCAAAACAATCTTGTACAAAGCAGAAGGCTGTTTTCATCTCTCTCTCAACAAACCCAGATCACCTCATGGTCCATGTTTTTGAAAGCTGTTATTCTTGTTGGTTTTCTCTGGATTCCCTACAAACCATCTACCTCCCTCTCGAAACATGGTAACAAAGCTGCACCTAATATTCCACCTGAAATCTGACCACGTGACAGACACCCTCAATACATCCCACTAAAATATGGCACATTTTGACAACACCATCGATTTGTGGATTGATATAATTTGTGATCAATTTATAACCCACATCTTTTTCTACAGTACTTTTGCTTAGCTAATTATTCACCATTTTGTATTTGCTCAGAGGACTTTTATCGCCTCAAGTGTGCTTCTCTGCACTTGTCTTCATTGGGTTTCATCTTAGTGATCTTGGATGATCTTTCTAATTTGTCAAGATCATTTCAAATTCCAGTCCTGTCATTCAGGGGCTTGCAACTCCCTCCTACTTTGGTGTTCTCTGCAGATTTGTGTGTATACTCTCTATTTCCTCATCCAAATCATTAACTGAATAGACTTAGGCCCAGGACAGACCCTGTCAAAATTCCACTTGGAACCCCGCACTACAGTAATTACAGCTAGACCTTACAGTTACGGCCCAACTGGCTGATAAGGATGTCACATGGGACAGCGTCAAAATGCTTACTAAAGTCGGGATACATCACATGTACTACTTTCCACTAGGTCAGTTGCCCTGTCAAAAAAGGAAGTTAGAATGGTTTGATGTGTTCTATTTTTGAAACATTAACGATAGCTGTTCTTATCATCATTGCATCATCCTTATATTCTGGAAAAAATTATTCAAACAAATTTACAAAGACCTTTTGGGGCTCAAAATTCAGCTGACTGCTCTGTGACTTCCTGGATCCCCTTTTTCCCTTTTTTTGAGGACATGTACTGTGTCTGCCCTTCTCATGTCCCCTGGGGCATTTCCCATCATCCACAAGTTCTTAAAGATGAGTTTCTAATGGTTCAGAGGTAACTGCAAGCCATTCCTCAAGTGCTCTAGGGTAAATTTCATCAGGCCCTGCTAACCTGAATACAGATATTTTATCTAAATAGTTTTTCCCTATTCTGGCCTGAGCTCCCATCTGCTTGTTGAAATTAATTTTGCTAAGAATGTGGTTTTACCTTTTTCTATGAACACTGACGCAAAGGCGACACTAAATATGCATAATCTGCATATTACTTGCATAATCTGTTATTTGCTCTCTCTGTTAAGTAACAGACCTTCTACAGGTCATGCCTTCTACAGTTGAAACATTTCAGCCACACGTTCTTGGAAAAAAAATCTCTCCAAGTATGGCTGCCTCTAGTAGCAATAATTTAAGGTTGCTTAACTCATTTATAATTTTGCCAATCTTAAAATAAAACAACTGAAAACAAGCAACTCAGGCTGAAATCCACCATGGCAGGACAGCCTCAAGTTAAATTTGTTTGTTGATTTTTCACAAAAAATAGTTGGGCTATTTCTAAGAACAAGGGAAAAGGCTGGAATTTGAGATTCAGGCTTTCAAACTTAAAAAAAAAAATACATCTATTAAAATGAATTGTGAAATGGATGCAATCTACATTAAGACCTACATTACACTTTTTAAGTTTAAGTTACATCAAAAGTTATATCCCCATTGTATCTGTGGTCAGTGTTTTAAATGAAATCAAGCAGTGAACTGGGGGAAATCAAAATGTTATCACCTTAAAATACAGTTTGTTGAAATAGTAAATCAGCATTTGACACCACTAAATTCTTCTGCAGGGGCAAAAAAAATATAGATTCATAGATTTTAAGTTTTAGGGTCAGAAGGGACTGATCAGATCATTAAGTCCAACCGAATATATGTTCGTCCTTTCATTGTACTGAATCACTGGCTCATCAAAGTTAAAAAAAAAAAAAAAAGATTGGAAGCTGAAGTAGACAATCTTGTTTTCTTCCTTCAATCTAAGAATAAAAAGTAAGTACAAGATGCCATGTCCACTACTTCTAAAATCTTGGAAGACATGGTAAGCAAAAATAATCTGTTCAATTCAATAATGATAATGACAACAACCAGCTAGTTTTAAAGGTAAAGCATTTTTTGATAACTTTTTTCTTAAGTATCCAAAACACTTATTGTGGTATACAAATAAGCACCTTTACAATGTTATTCCTTCTGCATTTGCAATTAAATTTCAATTTACATCCAAGTACAGCTTGTTAAAAACCACAAATAAAAAAATTAGGAAAACAGTTTATCATTTACAATTTTCTAACATAATACAAAAAGTAACATTTGATCTGAAGAAAAGCTGCAACTGCCTAAATAAATGCGCATAGATATTGTGCAAAATCCTAGCCAGCAAGAAGAAGTGCTAAATTACACTAAAGGCAATATTCAGTAAAAATGAATGTCGTTTAACAGTTCTCAATCAATGAGAATCAACCTTTCTTTAGGAAAATAGCTTAAAAGTACAAACGTGAACAAAAATAAAATCTATTTTTTAGATAAAAGCTTCCTTACTAGCTGATTTAAATCATGATTAGAAATAGTAATTTAAATCTCTTTGCTTTAAATTAATCCACTCTGGACATGGGGAAGGGCAGGTGGCATTACCAGGACAGACCTTTTATCATCCAAATTTGTCCGTCTCATAAGCTCTGAGAAAAACATCCAGTTCATACATCCTCAGCAGAAGTTAGTTGCAAGCTGGCAGCTCGATTCTGTGCGATTCCATATGGTCTAGGTATGTCACTTTGTCACACAGTTCCTCTACATCATTTCCACAGAGTGATCAAGCATGCCCCATTCCAGTGCTGCGGAGACTGAGCAGGATGTTTCCTGAAACTGGTCTTCCTGGCCATGGGAAGGTACAGTAATGGCGGGAAGACTAGTATTGTCAATGCTGCCCCTTCTCTCCCTCCCTGTCACGCTCCCTGCTGCCACTCAAGTAGCATAGAAGAGAAGGAGGCAGCTGCCCAATTCAAATGCAGAAGGATGAAGAGCAGAAGGGGCAGAAGCATAAAATGACAGTACCATGATGGGAACAGAGGATCAGGAAGGGTTGGGGGGCCATGGCAGAAAAGGTTGAGAACCTTTGGTCTAGTGGTTAAAAACTTTTTAGGCTCAAGGCACCCCTTGGAAAATGCTAGCTCTTAGTTTTCACTCATTTTTTGACTCCGGAAAAATAACAGAGCAATTCTTCTGTTGCAAAGAACTCAAACAGTCCACACCAAGTCAAGTCAATCCTGAGGTTGCTGTGACTGCTGGGGCACCTTAGATGCTTAACAACCCCCCTAGGTTAGTTGAGTCGCTTTGAATCACTGGTGATTCTTCAGGCAGTGACCTGGTAGCACCCGTCTCCTCTCCAGGTATGGATGGCCGTTAGCTCCCAGAGAGCTCATCTGCCCTTTGACAAATCTTGTTTTTAGTCCTGCTGGGTGTCCACTCACCCTCCTCACCCAGGCTAACAGAGGTGGGGGCTCCAGTTTAGTTGCCGACAACCCCACCATGGAACAGGCTGTACTGGTTTACATGGTACCAGACAGCAGACCAAGAGAGACCTGGCCTGACAAGACCACAACAGGCCAGAATGTTTTTAATACTATGGACTCCAAGTTGAAATCTCTGAGTTTCTCTTGTGAATCATGTCTGCACACCTAGCAGTACTAACACTGCATGGCACCCTGAAGCACCACTGAAAGGCTCACAAGGTGCCCCAGGGTGTTATGGCACCCTAGTTGAGAATCACTGCACCAGACGTACCCCGTTCCACAACCTGGAATTGTACCTCAATCCCCAGGGAACAGCATTTCTCTACTGTCTGAATATAACTGAAAATCACCAGCAAAAATTCCTTTGCAGGGCACTGGGATGTTGCTGCTTTAAGAGAACAAGCAGCCTGAGAGGCTGCTTGCAGGTGTCAGGGGCGAGCTAATGAGGGACTCACCTGACCGGAAGAGGGTTCAGGCTGGAGCTATATAAGCCTAGAGCCTACACTAGTCAGGTAATCTCCCCACAGCAACTACAAGTGAGAAGCTCCTGGCTGTAGGCCTCCTTAAAGGATCTGGATTGAGCAAAACAACTCCACAGGCCTGGGAACAGAGGCAAGTTCCCTGGGCTGAGAAAGACTGGGTTTGCAGGCAAGTGGCCTTTTTTTTATGTTAGCCCCTAGAGGGTTTGAGGTGCTTTCCAGTGGGTCTACGTTCTCAGGGAAGGGCTGAGCTAGGACCAAGGAGTCAGAGAGCCTGGAGGAGGGGCTGTGTGTGGGACCAGAGGGTCCAAGAGCCCAAGGGGGCCAGGTGTAGAGGCTAGGGTACAGCCCCAGGCTGGAAGGCATACCTGCTGGGAGATAAGGAAAGTTTACTCTCTTAAAAAAGAGAGGGCTGCTTCTGCTGTATGTGTTTCTCTTATAGCCCAGAGACTTATGTTACTGTTTATACCACTGGATTGGGTTGGGACTCTTAAGGGGTGGTTATTAGTGCCTGGGAGGCATGCAACTGCCTTGAGCCATGCCAGGGGCAGGCTTAAGGCCTGAATTGTTGTTGGGCCCAGAGAGGAGCAGAGTGCAGGAGCACAACAAGGTGGGGGCCAAGAGGCCTGGCACCAGAAGGGGTACAGGTCTGTGGGGGACAAAGAAGTGAGGCCCAGTGAGGACTAGGGGGGTGCTGGGGAACCCTAATGGGGGCTCAGCAGAATCAGGGGCATGCAAATGCCTGTGAGCAAATTCCCTATTTATTATTATACCATTAAGGTTTGGTGGGCAAGGCAGGAAGGTGCCCTGAGGCAGAGCAGGTACAGTCACGGATCCACCAGAGAGCGTCACAGCTACCCCTGTGGGCATGAATTAGCTGCAGGGTCTTTTACTTGTGACCCATGTAAAGGTGAATATGGTTCCACACGATGCAATCTGTCTGCCCAGAGTGTTCCTAACTTGCAAGTTAGGTTGAAAAAAAGAAAGGCTGTTTAAAAAATAAGTATTGAAGATTGCAAAGTTTGTCACTCAAAAATTAGGGGACATAAGATTAAGGTTGCCTGTCCATACACATGATGATACAGCCCCTAAGTGTATGATAAGATATTACAATACTTTATTTTAAATATTTGCCCAACTGAAACAAGACAACCTGAAATAAATGAGAGTTTTGTATGGGGTGGGATGGATGGGGAAATAGGAAGTCCCTTAAAATGAGCTTTCCTCATAGAGAACAAATCCAAGCAGCAACTTTGTGAATAGTGGGGTACACATCACGTTGTTCAACAAATGCCAGCAGAGGAGACATCTCTGGGCGGGCAGCAATGACAGGTGGGTCTTATGGTCGAGTGAGCCTTAACATGGCATTCTCATTTCAGGCTGTAACTACTGTTCACATCTCAGCAACTTACTTTCTGTGAAAATTTGGGCTAGTTACTTAACCTCTCAACCCTTTAGTTTCTTATCTAGCGCTGTGGCCTGCTGAGATTTCAGAAAAGCACTAAATAAATGCAGTATATTATTATTTTGACTTACGATCTCATAGACATTTTGTTTAAAAAGTCCAATCCTTAAAGATACACAAAACTATCACACATAATTAACACCTCATACATATTAATTGCTTAGCTATATCAGTAGTTTGAATATTGCAAGTGTATGTGTCTGGTCAGACACTCCTAAAAACACAACTACATGAAGGATGTGTTGGGAGGGGGTTTCAGCCTTTGGTTATAATAGTAGGATTTTGTTTTTGGTTTTGTTTGTTTGTTTTTTTTACTGACAAATACTTTGAATGCCTCACTCTTATTTGGGCTACGCACTTTTAAACCTTTATTTAGAAAATATTAAAAACAAAAGGTAAAAAAGACACTCTATGGATGTAGGTATCACTAACTAGAATTCTGTCAATACAGTTGCTAACTAGTGTGTTTGATGAAAAAACACAGTTTCAGGATATACTGTGCCTATGTATTGATTTAAAAACTAACCTCTGACTACATTTTTGCGATGGACATTTTGCCAAATATAAGCCACTCCTTAGTACAAGGTATCTTTAATTACATAGGTGTTGTTTGTAAAGAGTAAAATTAATAATGACCCTAATAGTGCATGATCAGTGATCACCTTAGCCAAGATGTGAAGCTCAGATCTTCAGGGCGATTAGATAAATATGCCTAAAAAAATCAGTAAAAGAATGAGGCAAACATGAGGTGGGGAAATACACAGCCAGCTACCAATGCCAACAGAACTGTTTTCCCCTGCAACCCAAGCAGGTTCAACACAGGATTGAGAAGCGTCTGTGCCCACCCATGTGTGCTCACTGGATCGCCCATTATCCACTCTGGTTCCATGTTACCTCTGAGCCATCACTAGATCACCTCTCTCACACCTCTGCTTCAGCACCACTACTCTACTCCATGGTGATAGCATAGCAACATATTCTGCTGTCCCAACCTCTACAGCACAGTGCCTAGTTTCCAAAAATTAAGATTTTAGTGAGCACTGGCATGTAAAACACCAATAAGATTTTTGCCCTCCATTCAACTGCAGCCCAGTCCCACAGAGGAAAATTAAGCAAGGAGGCCCCACAATTTGAGGGAGGAAGCCAGCAGGATACCTCCAGCCCTTGTCACTGGAAAGCGAAATGCTTTCACATTGCTCCCAACCCACAAGTGCTCAATCTTTATTTCCATACGCTAGCTTGTTAAAATGTCACTGAATATCCCAAGTATTCCTACTGCAGAAAAAAAAGAGAACCAATGACAGGCAGAAAAAGCCAAAGCATTCAAACCAAGCAAAAAATAAGAGCTGGATGGGAAATGACAACTTGAAGGAGTCGGGGAGGAGGACGACACAACTAACTGCATAGGAGTTCATTCAGCAAAACAGATTTGGAAAATGCCAAAGATACTGATCTGAATAATTGCCAGATTATTACAAATCCTGCAAACATACAGCCAGAAAAAAATAAAGTACCGTTTGTCCAGACCACAACATTTGGATTTCATAAGACAAATTTGAAATTGAAAGGTTGTTTATAGGAAGACATCTGTTTCTGGAGCCATTGCCTATACTTCTCAGGATGGCCACTTTTTTGCCACTCCATTTACAAAACGCCTGCAGCTGAGGCACTGCTACAGACAAATGGTAAGGATTTTATACTGTAATTCATCAACCCTCATGGGCACCACCACTGTGAGAAAAAACAATCCTTCAGAATGACAGCTGAAACCTGCAACATTTCTCTGATAAGACAGATTCTCAGAAGGAGAAACAGTTTTGCTGTGACCGAGAGGCTGATCCCATTAGTAGTTTCAGGGAAAGGAGGATCACGTACACAATGGTACCAAGCAAGAAAATATCAAGAGGTTGCTAGATAAAGGAAAGCAGCTATCATGAATCCCCCTGCAAAACACAAAAGTGCCTTTTAATAGCATAAGCTGGGTCACGAGCCTACTCTACTTCCTGTAGGTGTGAGAAAAACCTATTTGCAGGTCCGGAGGAAATTATCAGTAAACACGACCAGGACAGTGATAGGTTTGTTTTTCTTCTGGCTCAGGCTACAAGAATGATCCCAGCTTGCTGTGAAATTAACTTTTTGACTAGCCTTGGGTAGAGGCAGGTGCTAGGGGAAAAGGCACCAACTACATCAATCAAAACAAGGGTGGGGGGAATGGCAAAGTAGTCACTTGACCCCAAGGGGCACCTTTCCTCAACATTCAACCTCCCTGCACCCCAACATTATCCTGCCAAAAACCTAAAATAAAAGCAAGGGTGCTTTACACAGACAGATGGCATGCACCTGTCCAACTCAAGGTATTTATTCACTTGTTGGAGAACTCCCTCTGGGAAGCTTGCCTGCAGTCTTGACATAGTGGTTCACCATGACTTGAAAAAGTTGGCATTGAGGGGGATGGAGCACACCAGGTACTGTGTCTTATTCAGAGGGGCTGCACACACCCACTGCTATGGTGGGCTCCCACTGGCAACAGGCACGGACCTCAGCTTTGTTCTGGGTGCTCTCTGTGCACACTCAGGATGGGCTGCATTCAACCAACTTTGCAGCTGGTTCCCCTGCTTTCCCTGTGGTGGGTTCGGGTGTTAGGGCTGTGCTGTGTTGGGGTTGCTGGTAGTCTTATGGAGAGTTTAGATGACAGATTTGTATAGGGATGATCCTGCCTGAGGCAGGGGTTGGACTGGATGCAAGCTCTGGGAGGTCTCTTCTAGCCTGACTTGTCTGATTCTACAGCAGGGTTGCCTGCATAGTTTTAGGAACAGGTTAAATGAGGATTTGCCTGGGACGGTCTGGATAGGCAAGGTCCTGCCGCAGCCAAGGGATTGGATGCGAGCTCCGGGGGTCCCTTCCAGCCTGACTTCTCTATGATCCTACAAGAGGGGGGCCAGTGTAGTTTTAGCAAGAGGCTTGCCAAGGATTTCCTGGGATGGTCTGGATGGGGCTGATCCCGCCTCGGGCAGGGGGCTACACTGGATGCGGGCTCCCGGCCCCACTTCTCTACCACTCCCAGCAGCGCTGTGACAGGTTGGACGAGGATTTCCCGGGGGACGGGGCTTGGGCTGGGTGTCAGCGCCGAGGTCCCTGGCAGCCCTGCTTCCCCGCGGGGGGTGCAGCCCTGTGCCAGGCGAGGACGTGGCCGAGGGACGGTCCTGCCTTGGGCAAGGGGTTGTCCCCGTCCCCAGGGGCTCGGCCGGGGGG